>NW_018408416.1:174870-252992 GCF_002113885.1 Mizuhopecten yessoensis | reverse complement strand
CCCCCCACGCACACTCCCTTCTCTCCGAGTAGGTTGTAAAGCAGTGTGAAGATTGGGAGAAACCCCAGGGTGATCAGAGGGAGAATCCCCAGGGTGATCAGAGAGAGAATCCCCAGGGTGATCAGAGGGAGAATCCCCAAGGTGATCAGCAGAAAGGGGTGTAGCATGGTCAGCTTAATAGGCTAAATCCAAACCATACTCCTTTATGATACCATCGTTGTAATTACACTTTATGTTCCATATTTTTCCATGTCAGGGTTAGTTGTAATTAGTTGTTGGAATGTTGGTTAGACAGCTGGTTAAGTGTTATAAAGTAAGACCTAGTATCAGTACCCTAGCTGGAGTCACCAATAAGTTAACTGAGCACATACATTCATGCATATAAACGAATATTTTACGGTAGGGTCGACTTTATGTCGTACGTATAATACATTAACAGCTTCTCATGATGCCTGGGTGTACAGCAATGCCTAATATATTGATTTTCGCATTCCTGTATTATATGGATGATTCGGCCCGTGAAATCTAGAAAGTCGTTAAATTAACACAAAGTATGACGCTGCATGCTTTATGACGTCCTAAAAGTCGCTCGGTCATCCACTCTTCCGATAGAAGAAAAGGTTTTCAAATACGGACGTGTTTGCTCTTCTGTCATTATGTTATGATAGGTATATACTGTCACGGACTTACATGTACTTATTATACATGTCGTACTGTCCAGAACTCATCATAGTCGATAATTCTTGAAACGGATAAAATTTAAAAAATGAGGTTGCAGTAAGACGTACATTTGTGTATACACGTCTCTGCATGGTTGCATGTATGCTTTAAAAAGCGCTGGTTTATTCTGTAGCAGTGTGCTAAATTCAATAAAAATTGGCTGAAAAAAAGTTTATTCCATTCAAGGATTTTTAAAGATAAATATGGAAAACTAATAAAAAATAAAGTATACATCTGGAAAGGCTCATATCATGTCACGTCTGACGCGGTCATTATATTTAATATAATGCGTGTGAGTATCATATGTAAGACAAATGTTAAAGATGAATCAAACTGTTTTTATTTAAACAATAAATAACTACACACAGCTGTTCAAAGACCCCCCGCCCCATACACACACACTAACACGCTGTACCTCCCAGCTTTGTATCAGTATCATGTATTTGTTTAATTCCTTAAAATTACTTGTGTCTATGTGTTAAAATGTTTATCAACAACAAACACGTAGCATATTTCTTACATATTAAGATATGTAGACAGATATTCATATAAACGAATCTTTTACGGTAGAGTCGACTTTATGTCGTACGTGTCCACTCCCCCAAACATGAACATGGTTCCCGCGCATGCGTACTGGAGACCCATTGCGGGGGCTTACACTAACCGGCCCTATATTGCACGTGGTTAAGGCTTGCGCACAACGCCTCGCGTCTGCACCGTTATGTTCCGTAATACCCTCGGCACCACTGAAATCACTTCCGACAAAAACACATAATGACGGAGGCGATCTTTGTGCACGGGCTTACAGTGCACCGATATAAAACAGAGGAAAATGACCAGCGATTTTCCAGAAGGGCAAACCGAATCACTATCGGCAACCAGATGCAGAGATGGCTAACATTGAAAGCCATTGTAGGACTGTGGAAAAACGAAGAAGTCGCTAAAATGCTCATGGACAGGTCTGATATAGTTATACCATTCTATATTATACTATTTTATAGTAACCAGCACGTGCATCCTTGAAAACAACACACGAACTCAAAAGTTCTGCATGTCCCACTTGTAACACGTGTGATATTTACAACATCCACACATTAGAGCCCGATCTATTAATAGGTTACAATGCAGATTTTTGTTGTATCTAAATATAGCCATATGTGCTTCGGTCGCCATCGCGTCTACAAGAAGCTTTATTTCGTGTTGTATATGGCATAACATTGAACATTAGCTCTGAGGAGCTATTTTTGCGACAAACATAAGTATAAAAACAGAAGTATAAAAACAGAGTAATAACAAGGTAAAAGGCATGCTAATAGAAAAGGATGGATACTACTAAAATAATCAGAAAACAGTTTGATGATAGCACATGCATGTTAAAAGCAGGAACAATACAAATTATAACATCAGCATAAATCATAAGCATAAAACATGTAAAAATATATTGGATTTAGCAAGCACATATTTCATATATATCACAGATGGTTAATACGATACTTTATATTGGAAAATGATGAATACACTTAGACTGATTGCAGACGACAACATCATATACAAGACAATAAACAACAAAGAAGACACACTAAAACTACAACATGACCTTGACGCAGCAGTACAATGGGAGACGGATTGGTTAATGAAATTTCACCCTGACAAATGCAACATACTCAACATTGCACCGAAATGCAACAAAATACACCATGACTACAAACTCCACAACCACACATTACACCAAGCAGAATCAAGCAAACACTTAAAAAATAACCTACGATGTGACAAAAATATTAATAACATCACAGCCAATGCCAATAGGTCCTTAGGTTTTCTTAAACGCAACTTAAAATAAACTCACCACATATAAAAGAACATGCATACAAAGCACTACAGTCAGGCCAAAACTTGAATACTGCTCTTCCATTCGGGATCTACACAACACAAACCAAATTAAACAAATAGAAAAAACAAAATGAAGAGCAGTACGCTACGTACAAAACATACCACAACACTAGTTCCGTAATAGATATGATCCACACACTACAATGGCCAACACTACAAACATGGTGCAGCTAAACAAGAATTATCCTTTTTTACAAAATCATACACAAAATCGTAGCTTTAAACCCAACTCATATACTCACACCCGTAGACGCTTGCACCAGACATGCACACTCTCACGCATACAAACACATATCTGCTACAAAGGACACCTACAAATATTCATTGTACATGTGTTGTGCATTGTACTGCTGTTATGGGAAGGAGATTCCACAGACAATAACACAATGGAATCTCCTTCCCATAGCAGCAGTACACTGCACAACACTAGAGGACTTCAAGACACACTTACCCTACACAGCCCTTGAACCCCTCATCACACGCTAAACATACGCCAGATTTATCTTTTTATCAAATACCTTGCACAAAAAAATCACAAAAATCCCACCCTAATCACTGTAAATAATCCCCTTTTTCACACCTCTGCAACAGGACCCCCGAGGTCATAAACATCAAATTGATGGAGCCCCCGTAGGACAAAGAAGAGGAATAAAATACTCAGATAAATTAAAGTAAAGTAAAAAGCAAAATAAACGTAAGTCACTCTAGTGACTCTAATCACAATAGGTATTCATTTGTAAGCGTGCCAAACCATTGTGAAAGCTAAATTTAGCTTAGTAGTTTCCCTTCCATTGTGAAATTGAACCTGTTAGTTCATATATACATGTATATTGAAATAGAATACATAGTGTGCCGTAAGTAACTAATATATAGCCAGATACATATAAAGTCAGTAGTATATTAGTTTCTGCATGTATATAGCATCCTCTTTAAATTACAACTATACAAAGAAATTGTTTACTTATTTCTTCACCTGTTATTTTCCAAAACATTTTTTCAGTTTGGTAAGAATGATATGTAGTGTACATGTAAAGATTGTATATGTAGCACATGTAAGCAGTGAGTTTTTATGTATGATGTACACGTTTTAATGACTATACTGTAGCTACAATACTTGTACTAAGTACGGTACATGTATACCTTATCCCCTTCATTAGACAAATTAAGTGAAGCATTTGTACAAAGGTGTAAATTATGTCGAGTTGGCAATAAATTTGATGTTGTTTCGGCTACGTTATAAGTGTATATATATATACTGTTCATTTTTTTAAGATTATGGCAAATTTTAATTGAACATTAAAGATATGAAGGATTAATAGTCACCTTCTAGATTTGCACAATTTACTGGGAATTCAAAATTTCCTTTAGTTAGATCGATGAAGCGGCTTTCTAAGAAGCTGGGGATTGCAGGTTTGATCTCCAATGAAAAAACAGAATTTTTCTGTTTCATTATTGGAGTCTAAATTGGCTCTTCCTGTGGTGACCGGGAGTTATTTGTATTTATAATTAGAACCTGGGTTGTTGTGGTGTTTCACTCAATCACTCGCCCACAGAGGCGAGGGGGTAGTGAGGGGAGAAGTGTACATGGCATATTATAATTGTACGCAGGATTACAGTTGCCTTCTAGCTTAACGCTAGAGGGGCGTTCCCTTTAGCTTGATCCCCAGTGGGAGCACACTATTCTCTTTTCTGTGTTACACATGCATGTATAAAAGGATGAATCAACAGGGTTTTCACTAACAAACAAACTAAATGAAATTTTTGACTGGCGAACTTTTTAAGAATTACTTTGATATACAGAAGAAAAAGATGATTTGGCCCCTCTTAATTTTGAGATCAACCAAAAATGGCTGAATACGTCCCACTGCTATAAAATTTCAGAATTTTCCCTGCCACATAAAACCATTTCATTGTAAAATCAAAGTATAAAATATATAGTGTGTAGTAGAAAGAAGACAGTAAAGTTGCATTGTACTATATATACATATTGTTTATGCATGCTATTAATTTGGTTAAAACATGTTTATAAAGTCATGAAGTAAAATTTCAAACAAAAACTAATGTTGCTTTTGTGACAGGAGCGAGATGGGCCTGTATCATATGTATGTTGCGCGATTTTTTGCTGATACCAAATACCTTTTGTCCATTTTAGCTGGTCTTCAACCAATGGAATATATCTAGAGGACGGTTCATTTACAGAACTTCCTGAGAAAGATGCTTCACCAGTTCCCAAAGAGGAAGAGGAGTGTGTGATCTATTACATTATTACCAGAAATTTATATACCAACTTTACTTGGCTAAGTTCATTGAAAAGATTTGGTAAAATCATGATTTAATTACATGTTGCGTGCACATGTTTACAGTACATATATATATATATACATCTCACCATTCACCAGACCTTGACCTCAAAACCATATAGTAAAACAACATGACTTCTTCCAAAGAAAAAACATATGAATTTTCATAATAAATATTTATAGAAAAATTAATTTGTAAACTAATATCAGTGTACAGTTGTTTCGTACCTTATCAGTCGACAGTCCAACTATTTTTCTGAGGAGTGTGGAACCCAGCAGAGGAACTGTTTCTCCCCACTTATGGCCCTAGGACACTGTTTCTCCCCACTTATGGCCTCCGAACACAGTTTCTCTACTGGATCCCAAAAACTACATAGGAAAATAGTTTGACTGTTGACTGATAAGGTACGAAACAACTGCTTTGTTACTTTTTCTTCAAATAATCTGCATACCACCTCTGGTGTGTTGTCGCAGATGTGGCACGTATCCAGGGGAAACACGCCTCTGTTAAAACTTGACAACATGATCATGACAAACAGTTGTGAAGAAATCAACATTTAAAGTCGGTAATCATTCACAATATCATTAAGGCTAGCAATTATGGCAGCAGACGAACACTCTATTCTTTAACATGGCCATCAGGGTGTTTAATATTAGGTGCATTCAATCACATAATGTACCTGGCACATGACCAGCAAACCCTATTTTATCACGTGACTGCACTCAACACTCACAACTAGTACTGCTTAATGTCAGTATAAATTGAAAAACCGGATTACCTAAAGTTCTACAAGAACTATTTCACAGGATTGTTTTTCATTTGAAAACAGAATCTTTTCATCATTTTAGTAGAGTAATCAGGACCAATGATGTCTTTTCTAAAATTCAAACTGTGACATTAACTCCTGAATGATTTCTGATAGAGGTTTGCTGCCTGACCAGACTGGAAGCCATGCATAGAAAACATCACTTCATTTCTGCAAATATGTCTGTTCCATGATTTTTTATTAGTAAAGCATAAAATGTATCGTGAACAGAAAAGAAAGACCCATTAATTTGGAACACAGTTTTCTTTTGTTTTCTTCTTGTTCTGAATGTAAACGTAAGGATTGAATGGTATCTTATTAGACTGTTGGCTTGAGCCAGGCTGTTTATAGTTACCAGGTATGACGGAAACAGCAAAGAACCAACTGTAGATTCTAATCATCTAAAAGAGGAATGTTCAATTTAATTTTGTAAGATTATTAATAAATGTTTCTGAGACGTTTCCTTTTATCAAAGATGCATATTGACCATCAATAACATCTCCACAAGGTCAAAACAGCTTGGTACATGTATTGACATCTAAGTGTAAATCAAAGTGCTATGTTGCATACCAATCAGAAATGATAGAAAGAAGCATTTTTAAAAATCCTCCAATGTATTATGTGTGGTATATTACACATATGTGATGTTAAAATCTTGTTTATATTGTATTTTATTTATGAAGATCTATTGAGGATGACTATGAAGACCTACCAATATTGGAAAGACAATTGGAAGACTGGGAAGTGTTATCAAGAATGAAAACTACAGTTCCAGACATTACAGACTCCAAGTCCAGTCCTCCAGCTTCAGCAGCTTTACAGCCTAACTTGAAGTAAGATTTTATATAATATGATATTTATATATATTATATTGCTGTTCTGTCAAGAACCAAACAAAGAGAATTGCAAACATATTTTATATCTTGAGCTGTTTTATATTTGTGTATATCTTAAGTAAAATAAGCCATTAAATCTGCTTGAAGTACTATATGCAACAGGAACTATGTTGTGTATATCTTGCTCTAGCTCATCAAAACAAACTTCTTAATCTTCAATAAGGTAAACCTCTGAAGTTATATGTTCCACTAGACTAACATTTTTAGAAACATAAGTTTTGATGTCACAAATATTAATTTGCTCGAATATTGGTAGAGAGACATAGTTTCCAACATGGTGGTTATTTCAGCCTTCGATTACAGTCTCTGTGTGAACTTGATACAGTTATTCAACGACTTTTTAGGCAGACTCCACTTAATCTGAAGGAGATCAATAGTTATAGTTCATATCACAAACCAGTGTATTGATGCAGACCCATTTGCTGTTAATTAATGCTAAAATCTGCCCGCTGTGATTAACCCTGGGATTGCTTCATTACGAGACATGGGATCGATTTAATACCTGGCCGGGGCAGGGGAAGCCAGGTATATTAATACTAATGGGACCCTAATAAGATTAGGGTGTTGCTGAAAGATAGAGCCAAAGCAGAATATCTTATGAGACTCAGAATAATTATCCACGATTGCTTAAATAATATCTAGTTGAATAATTCAGATTCTCTGGGCCTCTGTTTTATTTTTGCTGTAACACTTTTAATCATTCCTGGGCCCATTTATATAGTTCAAAGGTCAAATTATAATGTGTTGCCTTCAATAAGGCTGAATGAATCAGTTTACATTGTATTACTCTATCATCATGGATAGTGTGTCAATTTAAAAAAAGGAAAGTAGCCTTCTTGATTAAATAATGATCAAGATACATGTATTTGATCTAGAAGATGGAGACTGTAACTCATGGAAAATGTTAAACAATTGTATAATGATTTTGATTTTTGATCTGAACATTTCATCATTTTAAGAAATTGATAGTTCATTTTTTTAACAACATCTGAGTAAATTCTCTATACATTTTAAATTGTGTGTCATTGTTTTTCATGCTATATCAAAATTGGCCCAAGTTTTCTCTGACCCTGACACCAGAATTGGACATTTTGGCAGAAAGATGTCTGGTGTGGGGGACCCACACCAGACATCTAACTGTCAAAATGTCTAAGTCATGTGTCAGGTCCAGAGGAAACTCAGGCTATTATCAAAATGAAACTTAAGCAAAACTCCATATATTGATTGATCGTTGTAGAACAGACTTATAAATTCATTGGGACAGTAACTGTTTGTACATGTACATGTGTGAAATATTCAAACAATAAAACTTGTACAAGTTTTAGATGTTCAGTTACACAAATATGTGCATACTGTATTTAACATTGAAATTCACTATTTTTTTTCTTTGACAGATCTTCTGCATTTCATCATGGTCTGATACAGACTGCGCAACGGACTCAAAGTCATCAACATTCACAGATACAAATATTACCGCAGGTGAAAAATCTACAACAGGTACAAAACAGTCATGAAATACAGAAATCACAGCTGGCACAAATACCAGAAAAACAACAGTTTCTGAGTTTACAAACACAGAATGCAGCACCAGGCCAACCAGGTGTCAACATGCATTGGATGTTTTTCCCTAAAACAGGTGGGAAGCCGCTGTTAGTCCTTCCAAATACAGGTATCGGGCCAAAATCTGTGGTTACAGGGGGTTGCATTGTTCCATCTACAGTGACTGGAAGTGCTTCGAAAGTTTTACCTCTGACTAAAGATAATAGTCAAGTCACTATGATCTCTCCCAAGGTCAGTTCATCAAGAACTTCTCCAGGAAAGTGTTTACCTGTGCTGAGTACTAACAGTGTTTTGCAGCCTTCCAACTTTGAGCAGGTAGCACATTCAGATTGTAACATAACACAGCTAAAGTTTGAAGGCATAAAAAGTGAGCCTGAATCAGAAGAAGAACTCGATAACAAGGTCAACAAAACTAATCAAGTTAGTCCAGATACTAGTTATCATACTAGTGGATTAGAGGCTGATGATATAGTTCTAAACTTGTACTGTAGTAGCGGTGATGATGCTGACGACGACGATGACAATGATGAAGATGATGATGAAATACATAGACCACAAATTCTGAAACCGTCACTATCAACCTCAGACAAAAATAAAACTACGAAGAAACACAAAGCATCCAAGCCTGTTGATGCTGCCAATAAAGACATTAATCCCTCTCCAAAAAAAGTGAATGTGGAATCCAGCGACACGGTCAAATGTTTCCGCAGTGAGAGACTGAGGAAGAGAGGAAGAATATCATTTGTTGAACTATTGAAAGGAAATGTAGTTTTTGAGAAAGGCAAAAATGGAAAAATTTATGCTAAAGAGGTAGGTAGTGTAAATAGGTGAAAATTAACAACACAGTATTGTCTTTCTGTTGGTGATATGCATGCTAACCATTAATTGGATAATTTTGATTTTGAAGACGTGAACAAGCTCCAAGTGCAGAGCAATAAATATGAGTTATCAAGACTTTTTTTTAGCACATGTTACATAATTTTGTTATTTATTTTACAAACATGTGAAACAAAACTGTAAAATTTCAATAGTATTTTCCTGATTTTTTCCTGATATTTTGTTTTTGAATTTGATATGTCAACAATGCAATATACTACTCTCCGAGGAAAACTTCAGGTAGAATTGCCTAGAAAAGGCTGTACAGGTATCTTGTGAGAATAATAAAATATATTATCTGTAATTATAACTGAGCGAGATCATGCAGGTTATCTCAGTCTCGGGCTAAGATTCTGTACATAAATTTTGTGCCTCGGTTAGGATGTTACAGAATCTTAGCCCGAGACTGAGATTACCCGGTCTGGCTCATGATCAGTTACAGGTAATTGTTTGTTTTTTCTCGCACCTTTTATTTAGAAAAAAACCATTCAATCTTATTGCTAAAGACTACAACAATGCCGTCTTGGGCTTCAATTAAAAATGGCCTCTACACTACTAAAGCTACATTTGAATGCTTCCGCGTAAAAATGAAGTCCGTCCTTACAAAGAAGACAATATATTTCACAGTATAGCTAGTGTAGATTATATTTTATCTGCAACATCAGGTAACTATCAACATCAAAACAATACACATAACGACAAATCAGAATATCTATAATGCAGATTGTCAATTTCAAGCCTTTAACGCGCGGATGAATACATGGCAGTGTAAAACTTCCGCGAAATGTCACGTATAAAGGAACCAGACAGATCGTACGAGATAGAAAAATATAGCATGGTATGACGTGTGATATCCCTGTCTGATGTGCGAGAAAAACGTAGTTGTACCACTAACATGGTTTCTATTGCTGCGTTATTACCAATTGATTTTTAGACATAAAACCATTCTCTGTAGAGGAGCTGAGGTTGTTGGTGGTAGAGTATAATTATCAAATGTCTTGACGTTGATGAATAGTCACCAAGTGGTTTAAATGCTTGGATATTTTTCACAAGTACAAATTTTGCATGAAAAATCCCAAGGAAAATCACTCTGAGTAGAACAAATTTGGGATAGACATGCAAATTTTGAACTTTATGTCAATGCCTTGTCAAGCAGGATTGCTCTAGGCCATTTAAAAAATATAATGTCATAATTTATCAAGGATTTTTCACAGTACTGTTTTCCAATTGGTCAATAAACAGTAAATGATTAAACAACAAAGTACAGTGTAATGATTATTTTTTACACTAGATAAAATATTAACCAAGGATCATTTCATTGTTATACCTATTGTAAGTGTAGCCTGAGTTTCCTCTGGCCCTGACACCAGACTTAGACATTTTGACAGATATCTATAGATGTCGTTTGTGGGGCCCCAACACCAGACATCTATCTTTCAAAATGTCTAAGTCGGGTGTCTAGGCCAGAGGAAACTCGAGCTACACCAGACATCTGTCTGTCAAAATGTCTAAGTCGGGTGTCGGGGCCAGAGGAAACTCCGGCTACACCAGACATCTGTCTGTCAAAATGTCTAAGTTGGGTGTCTGGGCCAGAGGAAACTCAGGCTACACCAGACATCTGTCTGTCAAAAAGTCTAAGTTGGGTGTCTGGGCCAGAGGAAACTCAGGCTACACCAGACATCTGTCTGTCAAAAAGTCTAAGTTGGGTGTCTGGGCCAGAGGAAACTCAGGCTACACCAGACATCTGTCTGTCAAAAAGTCTAAGTTGGGTGTCTGGGCCAGAGGAAACTCAAGCTACACCAGACATCTGTCTGTCAAAATGTCTAAGTTGGGTGTCTGGGCCAGAGGAAACTCAGGCTACACCAGACATCTGTCTGTCAAAATGTCTAAGTCGGGTGTCTGGGCCAGAGGAAACTCAAGCTTGTGTAAGAGCTTCATTGCAAATGGAAATTAATTAATACAAAATAAACATATTATCCTTTATTCACTGCAACTTTGTTTTGTTCTGTTTCAGAGAGTAACTGCCATTAAAACTACATCCTCTGTAAAAGTTCAACGCTCAAAAGAAAGGAACCCGATTGTCGGTGCTAGCACAGAGGCATCTACAGGTAAAAAAATGCACAATCAGAAAAACAAATCAAACAGTTATGATAGTGAAGTTACAAAAGATGATGGTTCAAGCTCCAATACAGATTCAGAAGAAGTCAGATATTCTGACAGTGATAGTGATTTTGATCCTGATGGCATATCAACAAATGTAGAACTCAAAACAAGGAGACTAAAACGAAAATCTCAATCAGTATCGGATAATTCTGTTGAGGAACATTATCTTACCACAAAGAAGAAGAAGGTGAAGACCTTAGATAGGGTTGTTTGTTTTGGAGGATCATGAAGGTGAATGTAAAGAAAACAAAAAACAACTGGACGTCGGCTCACCTAACACATTGTGGTATGGTGCTCAAACTGGCTATATTTCAAGGTGATATTTTTAAAGAGTTTTGATAGTGTGTTCAAAACCAATTTAAAGAAATATCTGTAATAAAAATCTTATCAAGGGAGACTTTCTGTTTATGCTCGCCAGTGTGGACTTTGAGTTTTTCAGCTGGGAAACACCACCATGGAATTGACTCCTGCTTGGACCTGTGAGGGTGTATTAAAGGTTGAAGCCAGAGCGATGCATTCATGTAAGAGAAAATATTGCAAAGGTTTCTAGGTACCATGGAACGGCATGGAGAAAAATGTGTGGGTTGAGGTTATTTTAAGGATCTCTGCACACTTATCAACGACATCACGCTCATGCTGCCTAAGGAATGGTGTCTTCAGTTCCTGTGTGGAGCTAGATCTCCAAAGGAAAGCGGAGCAGGAACTTGGTAGTTTGTACAGAACCAGAGTACACTACACGACTATGTCAGACACCATCGTTACCTTTGTGACCTCTCGGCTGCTTTCTCTCTGTATACAGACATGCGAAGACTAAAAATGGGGGAATACATCTGTAAGTACATATAACAGATATCTATTCTATATAGCATAACAGGTACTGTAAGCATATACTGATTTTAGTACACTATCAAATTTTAACAGATTAGAGCATCACTTCTGTATCCACAAAATATGTAATAGAAAGCAATACATTGTATATGGGAACTTCAACCAGCGCAATCATAATTTAGTGCAATACTTGGTGTTAAAATAATACTTCTGCTACAACTTGTACATTGAGAGCAGTTACCTAAAATCTTTAAAAGAGCTACTACTTCAGTGCAGATGATTATTTATATAAACCCACCATCATCAGATGGTGTTTAAATTAACATTGTCATATATAGATGTCCATTCAATCTGTTCTTAAACATTTCTTGTTATCCATATTTTGTAAGAAATCAGCATGGAGGTTTTCAAATTTGATATTATATAGGTTCCCCTTGATTAGTTCTCAGTTGTTGATGTTTCATTTTGAGAAGCATCAGAAGAATATGGCTTTCTGCAGGCAGCTTTTTTGAGTTTGACTTTTGAAGTTTGTTATCAATATTTTTCAGAAAGTGGTACAAAGAGCTTTCTCAAATTTTACAAACTGGTTCTCCATGTGGTTCATAGTTGTACATACTCAGTCTGGGAACTTATCAAAGCCTAGAATCAATTTAACAGTTGATAATTTTTATCACTATTTCTCAGGAAGGTATGCACAGATCTTTCTTGCATTTCATGTACGGTATGTAGGCCCTTCATGATCTTTGTTCATGGCTTCAAAAAGCCTAACGAGTTAGAAGCATTTCTGGGCAAAGGGGCTTCCAATTTGTATAATTAAAGAGGACAGTTATTTTTCAAAACTAATTCATAATCAAAGATAGATATCCTGTTATCTGTTTGGCTGATCAGTTTCAATTTGTGTTCAAGAACGGTATTCGAAATTGATCAGAAAAATGCTTTCTATCCTAAACGTGTTTTATTCAAACATTCTTTACTTTATACATGTATCTAGAATTCTTCATGATCTGTTTTCATTGTTTTTCCTGTCATTGCCCTAATTGCTTGACCAAGTGTTATTAATTGAATTATTTGCAATGAGTCACAAGAAATCTGAAAGGGCCACTATGGTCTGACATTAGCAGAAACAGCTCAACGTCTTGTCTGGTTAGATTAAATGCAACAAAAGAAATAGGTTAGCAATACAAGCTGTACAACATCTCTCCTGTTTTTCGGAAACGTTAAAAAGGTTGGGATGGTATTTCTATGAAGTGAATTTTATAGAGCAACAACTATATTTGGTAATTATTTTGTTTTAGATGAACACCCTGTCAACAGTAAGCTGTGTGATTGCTCCTGTATCCATGGTTACCAGCTTGCCACAGATAAATGTGATTGGTGCAGCTACACCTCAGTATGCTTCAGCGGGGAAAATTCCATTAAAGTTCAATGAAGAAAAGCAAACTGTGACACATAAAACATGAGATTTAGAGACTCTTAAGATATATTAGAATCAGAAACAGAAATGATATACTTTGAAAGTTGAAAATATTATGATATAACTGAAAACAAGCTTTAGAAACCTTTAAAAATGATTTCAACAATAGCTGTATATGGTTAATTAGATTACCTAATCTTGCATTGCTACATTAACCAATATGCATGATGAGACCTGCATTGCAGGAATCAAAATTTGTTGCCAGAATAGATCAGAATCAGTGAGGAAGTATTCCGTCTTTTCATATTGCAGAGTTATCTTCTCTTGTGAGCAGGTATTGATTGTTACGTCATTGGTTTGTGTGAGAAAATTACGTCGTTCTCACAAACCAGTTACTCTCATAAACCAATGACATAACAATCAATACCTGCTCATAAGAGCAGTTAATTTTGCAATACGCAAAGACTGAATAACACCACTATACGTAGGGGGAACACAAGAAGACAGAAAATATTGGAAATAGAGATGTATTTATAATTTAGTGAAATATAATTTGTAAGTACTTGAGTAACTATATTACATATTAAATTAATATCGTTTACAGAAAGACATTTTAATCTGTCTTAATGAGAAAGAGAAGAGACATATTATTTATGTATTACTAAGACAGGTATGAGTTATAGAGGCAGATAATAAGATGTAATTCTATAATGGAAGAATTCACTGTCCTGTACAGAGACATGCCATTGTGTATGATTGAGAGAGAAGAAATGGATTATTTTGTATGCATGTATACTTTTATTGTATTGCAGAAGTCAAATGATAGAATGAAGCATGTCATGTATATATATATTATATTAAGAAAAATTGTGAAAAGCTGTGTTGTGAGTATTTATCCCATTACTGTAATATGTACTGTATCATTACTTTCGTCTCATTGGTTTTTGTTTATAATTTTGCAATGTTATGTCAAAATATTTTGCAATGTTATGTCTGCGTTATAACATCCGGTATTGAAGAACGTTTTTTTCTATCATCGAAAGTCAAATCTTGTGTTAAGAATAAGCAAAACAAAATCTTAAATAATAATCATGGTATAAACCAGACTTTCAGCTCATAAGAAATGATGTTGTTATCCAACTGAGTAAATTTCAAATGATCTTTTCAAATAATGTTCTTGATCAAATGGAGCTCATAGAATAAACTCAATCTAGTCGATATAAATGATAATCAATCACAACTTGTTAAATATCTTATATGAAATGAGCGAGACATGAACTTATCTATAGCTATATATAGTCTCATCTTCAGCCAACCCACAATTTGACCCCGGAACATGCTGCTTGACCCTAGATATACTAGCCAGTTTGATAAGACAATAGAACAGAAGAAAATGGAAATTAAGCAGAGATAGAGAAAAAGAGACAAAAGAGATATATCAGTAGTTTTATAAGTTTAATTGAGACAGAGAGGGAAATGTGTAATGGGAGAAAGAGTATATAATATATAGAATTGATGTAATTGATTATTATTGCACAAGAAGCATATTATAAGAACAAGAGGGAGCATAAACTGATTAAAAATGTTATGAAAATATAAAAGAAAACGCTGGGAGAAAGAGAATGATAATATCAGAAGTGTGGATATGGGATTGTTTAGTTCCATTGGACAAAACGATTTTTCTACATGTACACTCATTTTATACTGATATATATATATATGAAGTATTTATGAAAAAAGATATGCATTTGATATTTTCGGTGAAAATGTTCTTGGAATATCAAAGAAATACCGGATATTCTTCCTTGTATGTGTTTTGCTGCAATTTTATCTTTAGCAGTTGATTCCCGAAGGTATCCAGTCAAACGCACTGTCTGTTTTCATGCTCCCTTTTCGCGTGGATAGAGGATTTTGTTTGACCGGACATAATTTTCAAGCTTCACTTTTATTTATGGTTGGATTCTAAAATACCAAACAACTTGCATGCTGGTTTGGGCAGAAATGGAACACCTTGGTAGACACAGGATTAGACAGTTATCTGAAGAATTCGATGGTGGACACGTTTGTGTATGTCGAAATTCAAAACGCTAGTTTCCACGTCATCGCAGAACCTGAGCCAATCACAGCAACCAAGACGGGAGGGAGGCGAATCAGAAAGAGACATTTTGACAGATATACATGTAGGTCTGGTGTCAAAATGTCAAAGTCTGGTGTCAGGGCCAGGATAATCTCGGGCTTGCGTCAAGCCAGAATCCGGACAGCGTCCTTGATCCCAGTAACAGCTAAAATAGCCAAACAAATGGGCTAAACACGGACCCACGTCACTATGAAATGATTGCCAGTTGATTAGTTAACCCCTCCCGACAATGACTCCTCACGCGACTTCATATGTTTGACTGACTTACTCTGTCGGGAGTCATGCCAATACTTTTATCTACAAAAATAGGTGTTTGTTTATTGAAAAAATGTCCACATCCAGTATTTGTAACAAAGCAGTGCTAGCTTTGGATGGTAACTGCGTCCTGTTGTGTTATAATCGCAACGTCGATATACATTTATTTAACTCTTCCGATCTTTTTTGAAGATGTATAAGATTTTGTCCAGTCTTGTACTAACCCTATGGGGCGCAATTCCGTGTCCGATAAAATATTTATGATTTATGACTGAATAGTATTCACATTTCGTTATGTAATTATCCAATCAGGTTATAAAACAAGAACGAGTCTATTTGCGTTTGCGTTTGAATATGATATTTTCTAGTTCTTTCATGGGAGCCTCGAATACCAACGATGTCAGAAAAGCAAGCATGTTTGATAATGTCAGCGTTCCCAGGAAGATGTAGATCTACAACAAGCAAAAACAGCAACACTTTTATTTGACAATATAATGATAATATTTTCATTTACGACTAAGGTTATTGTAAACTTGTATTCTGATCACATGTAAAGGTGACCGGTCATTTTGACCTACTTTGGATAAATTAAGAAAACTGCTATATATAGCATAATCGTATGTAGTGACATATATACTGACCTACTAAAACGTTATTTTCTTCTGCTAAGAGGGCATGGATTATAAAATCATTGATCTGCTATACCATTTCCAACAGTTCGGATATTCATGTTCTCCATTTCTATACTATTTTGCCCTTTTCTGCAACCGTTTCACATTATTGATTCGCTAAGCTCGACACAATCTGATTAAAATCATCCGTTACATGGCTTCGTCAACTTAAAATTCGTACTACGCCTGAACCAGGTGGAGCCATGTAACAGATGATTTTAATCAGATTGAGCTCGACACAGACCGTGTACAGGCTTTGATTACTCGTAACATGTACGGTACTACTTGTTGTAGTTATTGCCGTTAAATGCAATACCTATACAGATATTTTATAACAAGCCAACAAAGAGACGTACCAGCGTGTAATTTGTGACGTAGATGGTGTGACGCATGGTGGCGGTAAAGTAGAACAGGAGCAAGGGATGTACCAGGTACACACAGTAGGTCAGGCGCCCTAGAGGTATAAACGCCTTCCAGGACAGTAACGTGTTTATAAACCCTGCTCAAAAAAACATGTACCGTTTGTATAAATGAAAGATACAAAAAGTCAATATGTTGATTTAAAAAATCCGAAATATCAAAAACTAGCAAATAATTTATGTCAGTTAAAAATAATTGTAAATAAAGAATTATGTACATTAATAAGTCATTATTGCGCATTAATTAAGAACACTAAGGAACACAATCAAAATATATTGATAATAATATTTACAATTTCTTTACCATGTCGATTGGTTTTACGCGAAACTTGCATTACAATGCATTCCCCTTTCCAGAAGAGTTCATAAGAAATCTGGTTCAATAATGAAAAGATCAATTGGACTCATAATTCAAAAGATAAATATTGTTTCATAATGCTAATGAATAAAAAAAAACACTAAAAAGACAGATCCCGTCCTCATTGATATTTACCACGGATTCTAGATATTAGTAGTTCTAAACATTAAGAAGCATACCTACATGTACATAATAACATAATGCATCATGTCAAAGGTATAGATTTGTCTAGTTAAAACTCAAATTGAAAGAAAGTTGAGAAAGGCGTTACCTCCATAGCCTGTGACGCAAGCAACGACGACCCAGGACACGCACACCCCCCAAACTGTCCGATGTGTGGCGTTATAGAGAGCTGCTATACTGGGGTCCCAGTTTGTACCAGTCGCCGGTCCGTACACACCATACGTCACCACGGATCCAGTCACCGTCATTAGGAACCACAATAACATGTTCAAACCCTACAATGAATGAGGATAACACTAAACAAATATTTCATCGCGATATCGAGGATGGCATGCATGGTCAAATATTCGCACTTTTCCCTAATCCTAGCACAGTGTCTTTGCTTTATTGATACATACTTTAACTTCCACTATCTCTTACTCGTGATAAAATCCATTACTTTACTTCAGAGCACCACATGCCGTTGAATCCTACCTTACTTAATTTGTAGTTTCCTTCGTTTACATAAAGGATGTAACCCGCCACGATACCGACGATGTACGGCCCCATCCGACAATATGGTCGTACAAAGTAATACGGGAAATAGTTGTCCTCGTTTGTAGTAGACCTGTAATGTGGTAAAGAAGAGAATATCAACAGTGACGGACACTGTACCAGGCAATTTGAGTTTATAAAAAGGGATAATTTTTTAGTGAAATTCGTGAGGGAGGGATGACATTAACACATTACAGAATTAATATTTGCACACAAAATTTACAATTGAATCGATATCTAACCTGTGACATATTTTTAACTCACTTTAGAATATTCATTGTCTTAAAAAAAATCACAAAACTGTAATATTTTCGTCTTTATACCTTAAATGATAGCAGATAGCATGTGGTGCATAATAGACAATTTAACTGTCTTCTATGTTTGTATAATGTAGTATACATACGTTGAATTGGCATTAAACATTACAGCTGACAGGTCCAGTTGATATGACACAACGTATGACGTTATAGTGGTACCAAGAAGGAACACGCCGCACACCAATCCACCGTGTCGGCGGGAGCTGTAAATAACGTATACATTATGTCGGATGTTTGTAAAAAACAATATTTGATAACATTATCCCGCATGAACACATCTTCAAACATGCAAATTGCAAATATCAAGCATCAGTATAAGCACGGAATTAGATTAGATGTTATCTAAGTCCGTGGTATAAGTCATTGGTTGCCTCTAACGCTGCTTTTTACTTGTTTTGCATGATATGTATATTTTCTGAAGTAGAACTATATGAATGACATCCAGGGACAATGAAAACAATAAAAGTGATTTCAGGGATTCCCCGATTATTTTTAATGAGGTACTCACAAGTATAATGGTACAAGAAGTAGTGGACTGATAAGGTAAAATTGCATGTCGTTGGCGAGGTACCACGTCCACACCATACACTGTCAACAAAACATAGGTAAAACACCATCCACTGTCAACAAAACATAGGTAAAACACCATCCACTGTCAACAAAAAATCATAGGTATAGCACCATCCACTGTCAACAAAACAGGTAAAACATCATCCACTGTCAACAAAACAGGTAAAACACCATCCACTGTCAACAAAACAGGTAAAACACCATCCACTGTCAACAAAAAATCATAGGTATAGCACCATCCACGGTCAACACAACAGTTAAATAATAGTACAATAAAATGTCAACGTTACTTCACATAACACCATACAATAGCAACTTCACAAATACAGCACCATACACTGTCAATTTGAGTTTAATTGCTATACCTTATACTAAGTGTAATGTTCTACGTCATATTGTGTGTGTTTTGCGATACAAGTCTATACAGTCGGATATATCGAATAAATATAAACTATTCTGAATGTTAACAGCGGCCGTTACAAAGCAAAAATGATGATGTTTTAGTCACCACATTCTATCAAATTGTGATAAAGCAATATTCTGTATGCTAATAAACCATATGTTACTTGTAATAAATATGATTTTATTTTTTATATATTCTTAGAAATGAACACTCGTTTTATATTGCAACATTGTTCTGGCAATATAAAGAGTGCATTGTTTATTGCATGTACCATATACGAAACCACTAAAATAACCAGAACATCCGGACACTATACTGACTTGTTATTGCACTTACCGAATTGAAACTATCAACAAAATTGTTGATGTAAAGAAGATTTCTCCACCATGTTTTTGCACAAAAGTCCTTTTCATGTCCATTTTTTGGCCAAAACGGACCATCTCCGGTATATCGCATTAGCGCTACGTACATAAACATCACTAGCATATAGGGCGGTGTCAGTCTGCGAGAGAGAGTAGGATTGAAATATATTAAGTATTTAAGCATGTTTTAATACAAAAACAGACATTAGACATATAATATACGAAACAGTAAAAATATGAAATACATAATATACCTCCAGAACCGATGTAAGTAGTACATGAACCAGTTGATTTTCCCGTCCTGTCTCTTCATTTCCTTCATAAAGACGTAGGATAGTAGCAGACCACTAGGAGATAGTAAAATGAATTTGACACATCAAATATCACTTTAACAAAATAACGAACATAATAACACATTCCCATAACTATGACACAATAACAATCACTAATACAATGTAACCACCACTTTGATACAGTAACTATAATTACAACAAAACAACAACAACTATTACATAGTAACATCCTCTTTAACATAGTAACAACCACTTATACATAATAACAACCACTAATACATAGTAACAACCACTTATACATAGTAACAACCACTAATACATAGTAACAACCACTAATACATAGTAATAACCACTAATACATAGTAACAACCACTAATATATAGTAACAACCACTAATACATAGTAACAACCACTAATACATAGTAACAACCACTAATACATAGTAGCAACCACTAATACATAGTAACAACCACTAATACATACATGTAGTAACAACCACTATTACAAAGTAACAAAATCTCTTACACAGTAGCAACCGTTTTCACACAGTAACCAGTATACTCTAGGTTTCTTATTGCGTTATGATATGATTTGCTTTATTATAATAAAATAAATAATACACATCTGATCATCTTGTTTTTTGCTTATTGAACCTTATTTATTCAAAAAGTAATTGCCATTATTTAAAGTTACAAACGGAAATACTAAAGCTTCAGCTTCTAATGAACTTTCCTAGAAGTTAGTTAACTACGTGTAGTGATTCCATGTGTTGTTAAGATGCCTTCACCTTAGTGTAAAGAACGTATCCACGGAGAGAAGACTGTTCACTATAACTCCTGCTGACACTTGGTGTAAAACAGCGGGTACAAATGTTAGCCGATTCTCTGAAACATAAGATGAATGAGTGCGTTTATAAGATAGGGCTTACTGTCATTGTGATAATATAGGGTCCACTGTCATTGTGATAATAGGGCCCACTGTCATTGTGATAATAGGGCCCACTGTCATTGTGATCATTTTTGAACTATGCATTCATTAATTGAACCACAATAACACGGATTTGTCAGTAATGTTAAACAAGAGAGTCCTCTCACAATCTAATCAGAAATGATTGAATGTAGGCTAATATGCTGTATAGAAGTGAAAACCAAACACAGAAATTAAACATGCACTTGTGACACAGTGTTAATCTCTATAAGGGTGTCACGTCTTCAGAGAATCGTTGAGGACTCTATGTGGTACATGTTGTCTTATGAATATAAGTCTTTTCAAGACGGACATCTCATTTCATAGAATTTGAAACAAATTTAGATTTAAAGACTTATACCCATGTAACAAGAAAAGAGCCTATTACAAAATACTTACCCATAATGCCGCTAGACGTAATATGTAGGAACGTGTGTCCTAGGATGACCCATGCCATGCTAAGGAAACGAATACCGTTCACTGCTTCGAATTTGTCCGCTCTTTGTCGTCTACTACTGAGCAACTTTCGACCGTTTGTATACAAAGAAAATGAAACCAACAGCCGCGCTCTGATTCCTGTAACACACGTAATGTATTAACAAAGAATGTATACTTGCGCTGTAAAGGTAAATTTGAATTACGATTCAAAAGTTATATAATCATTATTCCTTTCAAGACACGACATATTACCTGTTTTTATGACTGGAGGTGCGTCGTTTCCGCTTTCATGGATATCGGCAATGGCTGGCTCCCCATTCACTCCTGCCTTCATTTCCATCTTCATATCGTTAGTATATTTTATGTCCATTACCGTAGCAAAGAGTATGAACAGGCCAAAACTCGCGAAAAACATGCTATAAAGAAAAAACATAGAAATAGGTTTTATGTTTTGGCTTGTCCTTTTATTATATGTATTATCACGGAATTAGATTAGATATCTAAGTCCGTGGTATTATGTAATACATACGGAGCTTCAGACATAATCTATCTGTCATATCATTTTCTTATCGATTAATATGGTATATTGTATTTTGTAATTTTGAACGGCTATGATCTGACTTTAAAAATAGATTGCTAAACACAAAAAGACACTGTTCAAAGCCCTATAGGAACTGTTTGATAGGAAACCATTGGTAAGAGATAAATACCCTCAGTTGCTTAAATAGGTCAGAGAGAGTACAGTATATATTTGGGAGAAAATAAATATAAAAAAAACTAATAAACATGTCAACAACTTGATTTGGTGATTTGGTGAGACGATTACTTACATGGCAGCCACTGATAGAGTGTCGTATTCTGCAGGCTCCTGACATACCATAGCAGTGCTGTATAGAGAAGCATTCCCGAGCGCCACCAGTCCCAACACTAAGACAATATACCATGTATGCACGCATTATTCTATAATATTTCGATAGCCTGTTTCTCAGAAGCTGAACATATTATTTTTCCTTTTGAACACTGGTATATAACACAACAGTACATAAGACTGCTTCCCTGAATAAAACTATTTTTGTGTCGATGAACAAGTGATTTGCAATGTATTTTGCAATTCCTATTTAAACGTCTATTGTTTTAATGTGTTAATATTATAATATCTCTTGTCATGATCTTTTGTTTTTGATTGAATGAGTTTGGCACTTTTAGTTTTTATCATACAAAATATATACACAGGTATCACAGTCTCACGATATCATAAATATAAGTCTACATGCAATTTCACTCAACTGCCATCCTTACTGCTCTGAACGTGTGATCACTATCCTTTGTATATCAGTATACCTACATATATCCGTGATAAGCTTAATCTCATATTTGTTACACGTGTCAGGAACACATAGGCCCATCTCTGCATTCACTTGCAATGGTGGTGGCTGCAGAGGAAATTGAATAACTAAATTCAAATAATAATCGTCCAAGGAAATTGTTTTGACGTAAGTCGAGGTATAATGATATGAACTGATTATTCAGAATTTTTATTATTTTACTGAAGGTATCAAATTATTAGGAAATAACCTCGAGGTATTAAGGTATCGGGTAGTTTCTTCGACACATGTAAGTATACTTTGTCAAATAATCATTTGGTTTGTTTATTGATAAGTAAAGTACAATTCTCGTCAGTAGAAAATAAAGAAACGTTGGTAACAAAATATCCTGGTGAATTTTAACAAACTGAGCAGCAATACCATTATGTCAAAATCCACATGACGCCATGTTTTAATAAAACATCATAAGCCAAGCCACTTTTAACCTTTACTATCGTTACCCTGCATTGAAAGGTGAGCTATTTATTGTTGCCTCTTTTGACTATTGACAAAACTTGATAAAAAAACAAATCTTTTAAGAAGCGATTTATTATATTTGCTTACCAGGAGTTCATCTAGAGAAAGTGTTGCGGTACAGTACTTTCCATCAAATGTCCTAGGACCATGTCCCATGCCTCTTGATGACATACACTCGTCAAAAGAGCCAGTCCATTTCAAGTTCCCCTGCAGTATTGCAGTAGGGATTTTACCAGAGGCGTCTATCACTTAAATGTACAAAAGTATAAATATTTAAGGCATCAATGCCACTTTAGATAAAAATATTTGACTTTACTAGACTACCCGCCGAGCTTGTAATGTTTATTAAACTCCGATAACATTGCAATGATAATAATCAATAGCAAATAAATATTTAAAATGATATACATGTATATGTACAAATGGGAATATGATCATTCACAATAAAAACTAATGGTTGTAAACTAGTCTATTAGTTAATATTACGAATGTGATCATAAATATCATTTAGTTTCAACTCTGAAAACAAATAATGATTGGTGTGACACACCTGAACTTAGATAATCTGAATCAATTTTCTCAAATCGTTTTACATTATATGTTGTATTATACTTACTTTTAAAAGCTGTGGCGTTGTCATTTGTCAGCTCAAGAAGGTGATTCCAACAAACGGTAGAGACAGGAGAAAATTGTTGAATTATAAAGTTGGAAAATAACTTCTTCTGGCCATTTGTAAGATGAGAAAGAATAACATTGAAATTTATATCTTCTTTATTTCCATATAACCTGCCTAGTTTCTTTAACATTTCCGGTGGGAGCGACAAACCGCTCTGACTGCCAAACAGGAGTTGCAAAAAAGCGGTATCGTTGCCTTCAGCATGTAACAGCAAAGCATCAATGACCTTTTCAAGGTTGTCCTGTACAACAATTGGAATAGGCAGAGTAACATTGCTCGTGTTGATAAAGTGGCTTAACTGTGTTTGGATTTCGTTTCCTTGTAGAGTATTTTGGAAAAGATTATTGAAGTTTGACTGAAACACTGATGGGACATGTGACAAGGTTGCTGTGGTGTTTTGCCCAGGCTTACTTACACTGATTATCGTCATATTGTGCGAGTCACCTCTGTAAAGTTTAATACCCACGGGTAATGGTAGCGCATTGTGAAATTCGGTTCCAATTATATTTGAAGTTCCATTCCGTAGTACTCCTGAAGGAAGTATTTTACTGTACATATTCGAATTTACAAGCGTTGAAAACTGCACTTTAGTTCTGTTAGTAACCACAGGTGTTGAAGTTGAAGAGTGTTTGACAGCCGTAGACACGCTGTTATTGGCACTAGACACCATGTTATTGACACTAACAGGTAGCGGTGTTACAGCTGAAGACATAGTTTCCTGTGTGCGATTACCTGTAGGTTTCACATTACTAGATAAATTATAGACATTCGAACTAAGATACCCTCTTTGATAACTGCTACCGTTGACATGTGTAATACGCTGTGGATAGCTCCCACTGATATATAGCATTATGTAAAACACTCCAATACTTCCTAAATATGCCATGTCTTGTTATTGATAACGTGTCCAAAGACTGTAAACAAACCACTTTTCCAATAGTTCGGACGTCCGGGCGTACGACAAAATCTGTACGAATGACAATTAATCACATACACAGTAAACATCTGGATTTGTTATTGTGAAACACCAGTGTATTTCATCTAGATAACATCCTATCGATTAATCGGACTTTACGGTATTTTTCCATACATTTTGAACGACATAATTAGCAAAAATTTCGATTAGGTTATTATGCATTTTACTTGTTGAGTACATATAAGTGATCCGATCCTAAATAATTTAATTGTAATTCACACTTATATCTGTTAATTTTCGTTGAGGTTCTTATCACACATTGTGTCTTATATAACACCCTTAGGTCGACATAGCTATCTTAAATACGTTAGTTATCTACCGTTTAGCCTACACAACTCTTTACTTAACTCCCTGTGTAAGCAATGAATGGGGCGATATCAATATCGACCGTTAAATTCAGTGATGTATTGTGAAATTCCACTTGTCGAAATACATTGGTGACGAAATATGAAAACAAATTTATTTTATGCCGCCATGCTTTAGTCATGTCGGCTCCTTGATTTGTTAATTTCCCCGAGAAGACACTATCTACCTCATAGAACCTTTTCATAATTACAACGTAAACGTTTAAGACACCATTTATTCCAACATTTCTTCGTTTTCATAGTCATATCTCCTGAACATAATTACAAAACTTAGATAGTTAATATCTTTTCATCATTTTCGTTATTCTACCAAAAGCCTGTCTTTGAAAATTTGGGTGAGATTAACCAGGGAATAGATATATATATTTATGAAACAGTGTTAACTATAAAATGTTAAATGTTACCTGATTATACGATGACATGATATATCATCAAGATGAATGGTATTTAAATGTAGACACATGAACGACTGATTGCTGTCGTGCAAAGATTAGAAAATAAAAGGAATGTGTAGGTTTGTGTAAGATAGTAAGCCGGTATTACATTAAATTGTTATTGTAACAGGAGAAAATATATCGCCGGTGATCGATCCAGTCCAGTTCCGCAATAGTTCCCCTCCTTTTCCCAAGTCTCCGCCCCTGCAGACACCACTATTTACAACCAAGGTTAGGGTATACCCTTGCCAAGCATTGGGTTAGTCAAGGGCACCACTGTAACAGGAAGTGAAAAATGCAAGTCAAAACTGGGATTATTTCTTGGTGCCTCCGAAATCTACACGGACGCTCAACCATCTGAGCTACCTTGTCGACCAATTCCAGTGCCGTTACATTACTTCTTCCCTATCCAAGTTTTCTACCTTTAAGGAGTCACTATTTACAATAAAAGCTCGGGCATCCCATTGCCAAGCGTACACCCTGTACTTGAAACTGGGGTTTGTCACAGGCACCTATGCAACAGGAGGGGACATACGCACAACCAGACCGGGATTCCAGCCTGGGACCTCCGAAATTTAGATGGACGCTTAAAACCACTAGAGCTACCTTGAGTGACGACCGACCCAGGCCAGTTCGGCTGCAGTATATGTAAAAATATGACAATACATAACCTAAGTTATGCTGACACTACTATCGCGAAATTCATGTAGTGAGGTGAAATATACTATCTACACTATCAGCAGGTGTACATACGACCTGACCATGGCTAAGGTAAGTTGGAAAGCTATAGATATGCTCGATGTCGATATATTACAAATGGCTTGTCATTCAAAATAGCTTAATACAATCATATTTGTTACCGTATCTGTTGACATATGGGATGTTGATTCACTTAAGTTATCTTTCTGTATGCAGGTCATCTTGTGTAAACAGATTCAGTATATACATTGATATACAAAATTCAAGTCAGTAATGTGACAGGATGCAGGTATAAATAAATAAAAGATACGACTGAAGATAAAAACAAACCAATTCATGACTAAAGTTAACTTAACCATTTTAAGTGAAAAGGTACATAGCTGGTGTCGTCGTCGATGACGCAAAAATGCTTACCCTTCCGGAGCACGTGGTCGTATGCTCTGTAAATTTTGAAAGGCCTCGATTTAATTCTTGCTGATTGTTGACACATTTTGTTATTCTCTTGTAAACATTTTTGCTACAGGTTTCGAAACTGCTGGAAAATAGTGTATTCTCTGGTTATCATGTTCGCCATAGGTGTAAAAACTGCTGGTAAATATTGTATTCTCTTGTAATCATTTTCGCTACAGGTGTAAAAACTGCTGGTAAATAATGTTTTCTCTTGTAATTATTTTCGCTACAGGTTTCAAATTGCTAGTAAATAATGTTTTCTCTTGTAATCATTTTCGCTGCAGGTATCAAAACTGCTGGTAAATAGTGTATTCTCTTGTAATCATTTTCGCTACAGGTTTCAAACTGCTGGTAAATAATGTTTTCTCTTGTAATCTTTTTCGCTACAGGTTTCAAACTGCTAGTGAGTAATGTTTTCTCTTGTAATCATTTTCGCTACAGGTTTCAAACTGCTAGTAAATAATGTTTTCTCTTGTAATCATTTTCGCTACAGGTGTAACAACTGCTGGTAAAAAGTGTATTCTCGTGTAATCATTTTCGCTACAGGTTTCAAAACAGCTGGTAAATGTTTTCTCTTGTAATCATTTTCGCTACAGGTGTAAAAACTACTGAAAAATAGTGTATTCTCTTGTTATCATTTCGCTACAGGTTTAAAAACTGCTGGTAGATCGTGTGTTCTCTTGTAATCATTTTCGCTACAGGTTTCAAACTGCTAGTAAATGATGTTTTCTCTTGTAATCATTTTCGCTACAGGTGTAAAAACTACTGAAAAATAGTGTATTCTCTTGTTATCATTTCGCTACAGGTTCAAAAACTGCTGGTAGATCGTGTGTTCTCTTGTAATCATTTTCGCTACAGGTTTCAAAACTGCTGGTAAATAGTGTATTCTCTTTTAATCATTTTCGCTACAGGTTTCAAAACTGCTGGTAAAAAGTGTATTCTCTTGTAATCATTTTCGCTACAGGTTTCAAAACTGCTGGTAAATGTTTTCTCTTGTAATCATTTTCGCTACAGGTGTAAAAACTACTGGAAAATAGTGTATTCTCTTGTTATCATTTCGCTACAGGTTCAAAAACTGCTGGTAGATCGTGTGTTCTCTTGTAATCATTTTAGCTACAGGTTTCAAACTGCTAGTAAATGATGCTTTCTCTTGTAATCATTTTCGCTACAGGTGTAAAAACTGCTGGAAAATAATGTTTTCTCTTGTAATCATTTTCGCTACAGGTGTAAAAACTGCTGGTAAATAGTGTATTATCTTGTAATCATTTTCGCTACAGGTTTCTAACTGCTGGTAAATACTGTTTTCTCTTGTAATCATTTTCGCTACAGGTTTCAAACTGCTAGTAAATGATGTTTTCTCTTGTAATCATTTTCGCTACAGGTGTAACAACTGCTGGTCAATAATGTTTTCTCTTGTAATCATTTTCGCTACAGGTTTCGAAACTGCTGGTAAATAGTGTATTCTCTTGTAATTATTTTCGCTACAGGTGTAAAAACTGCTGGTAAATAATGTTTTCTCTTGTAATCATTTTCGCTACAGGTTTCAAATTGCTAGTAAATGATGTTTTCTCTTGTAATCATTTTCGCTACAGGTTTCAAACTGCTAGTGAATAATGTTTTCTCTTGTAATCATTTTCGCTACAGGTGTAAAAACTGCTGGTAGATTGTGTATTCTCTTGTAATAATTTTCTCTGCAGGTGTAAATACATCTAGTATATAGTGTATTTACATTTGCGTTGAGAGCTCGTCACTAGTTCGTCATTATTGTGACAAGACAGTAGTTATAATGCTTATAATGAAACTGAAATATAAATAAAACTATGGTGAAGCAATAATGATGTATTGCCTTCAGATGCATAATCAACACAGACAGGCAATACCTGGTCGAATTATTTACAGATATACATCCGGATGTCATGATAGAATGAGGAAAGTACAAAACGAAGCAGGGGTTATATATTATAAGACACTTGCTATAAAATTCAGGTTATGTAAAGAAATGTGTCGACCCTCTATATCGTACACAGATAAGGTATACGAGAGGAATTCTCAGATAAACAGGTAGACATATAGCACCTCAAGTACAGCGATATGACAGTATCAGGTCAAGGAAATACAACAGATGTTATAGGACTACATTGGGGGGAAAGAAATACAACTTACGGTAAATGATAAATTAGTATTATCATGAAATGTACAAATGAGTTGTGAATATGATTTATCCTTATTGTCTTTAGACAACAGATTACTGGGTGGAAGGATTAGCAGCTGCTGTCTTTACTCCATTTGACGAAAATAGGTAAAACGATCTATAGTCACATTGGATATTCTAAATGTGTATACTAAGGATAAGAACGCTTTTCTTAACATTAACAATATAATATCCAAATTCAATGTTCTTACGCAAGTCATGACGAATTCTCTGTTATGTAAAGAAACATCCGAACCTGATTTAATTTATCACCCAAACGCTGATAGGTGACTATGTATACCTAATTAATATAACACACAACAGTACTACGAGCAATGTACCACACTATTACACACAGCAGTACTACTAATTATGTACCACTTTGTTACACACAACAGTACTACGAACTATGTACCACATTGTTATATTGCACACAACAGAACAAGGACCTAGGTACCACCTTGTTATCGTACACACAACAGTACTACGAACTACGCACCACAGTGTCACAACAGTACTACGAACCATATATCATATTGTTACACACAACATTTCTACGACCTATGTACCACAATGTCATATAACACACAACAGAACTACGAATTATGTTCCCAGTGTTATATTATACACAACAGAACAACGAACTATGTATAACATTGTTATATTACACTCAACAGTACATCTAACTAGGTACCGTATAGTTACACACAACAGCACTACGAAATATGTACCCCCTTGCTATTGTACACACAACAATGATACGAACTATGTACAACACTGTTTTATTACACACAACAGTACCACGAACTATGTACCGTATAGTTACACACGACAGTACTATGTACAACACTGTTTTATTACACACAACAGTACTACGAACTTTGTACAACACTTATATTACACACAACAGAACTACAAAATATTACCACCTTGCTATTGTACACACAACAGTACTACGAACTATGTACAACACTTATATTACACACAACAGAACTACAAAATATGTACCACCTTGCTATTGTACACACAACAGTACCACGAACTATGTACAACACTTATATTACACACAACAGAACTACAAAATATTACCACCTTGCTATTGTACACACAACAGTACTACGAACTATGTACAACACTTATATTACACACAACAGAACTACAAAATATGTACCACCTTGCTATTGTACACACAACAGTACCACGAACTATGTACAACACTTATATTACACACAACAGTACTACGAAATATGTACCACCTTGCTATTGTACACACAACAGTACTACGAACTATGTACAACACTTATATTACACACAACAGAACTACAAAATATGTACCACCTTGCTATTGTACACACAACAGTACCACGAACTATGTACAACACTTATATTACACACAACAGTACTACGAAATATGTACCACCTTGCTATTGTACACACAACAGTACTACGAACTATGTACAACACTTATATTACACACAACAGAACTACAAAATATGTACCACCTTGCTATTGTACACACAACAGTACCACGAACTATGTACCGTATAGTTACACACGACAGTACTATGTATAACACTATTATATTACACACAACAGTACTACGAACTATGTACCGTATAGTACACACAACAGCACTACGAAATATGTACCACCTTGCTATAGTACACACAACAGCACTACGAACAATGTGATATGTTGTACTATTTCAAACAATACTACTAAAAATATGTTTCACATTGTTTTATTTCATACTACACTAATACGAACTATGAACTACTTTATCATATTACACACCAAAACACTATGTACTATACAGGATAGTGTCCTTTACACACCTTATTACTAAGAGCTATGTATTATTTTTGTAGGCAGTTGGACTTATCCAAGATCGAGCCATATTGTGACCATCTGTTGAAGCATAATGTCCGTTATATATATGGTATGCATTTTTTTATTGTTTAGTTTTTTATTGTGCAAACCGTTTTATTTATTGAACAAACAACGGCGAAAGAAACAAATCTATCTATTGACATATTATTCAACTAGAAAAAAAGCTTTTTCGTATCAAGACTGTATATTCTAAATGTTAAGTTTGTTTTGAACACAAACAGTAATTGGAAATCAATTTTGTAAAGTTTCGAAAACGTCTGTTTCCTTTGTCAAGCAAAGAACCAAAACAATTGTTTGCACTCTTTGCTTAACAAAGGGAAAAAACGTTTTCAAAAGCTCGGAAAATAAGTGTTCCGTTACTGTATGTGTTCAAAACAAACTAAGCATTTATTACTAATACTACACTGATGAATCTCATTCTGACTATCTGACTATATTCTTCTAAGATATTCACTTGCTATACGAACGAAGGAAGCACCTATTTTAGAGTTTGACTGTTGATGCAGAATTCCAAACAAAGAAAACATCTTATTCTCCCATACAGACTTTAAGTCTATTTAGGACTAATCGGTGGTACTTAAGATAAAAGATATTGAAAGATCATCTTTGTCTTAATTGTTCCAAAAACATGTATATGATATAGCAGGAAGGGAAATATATTTACGAACCCCTTTATAGCGTACGGTATTTAAACTGAATCTAGTATTTTATGTAATTAACACTCGAATAAACTCTTGCTGCAAGGCTGCGGCCAACGTCGGGGACTAATGTTCGCCATTCTTGATAATTTACGATGTTTATAAACACTGATCTTATTGATATCCTAAATACTGCCGACTCTTCTACTACAGTCGCTATCCCCGATATTTACCTTTTACACGACCAATATGCTTACTACTTAACAGTACGACTAGCTGGACGATTTCTATTTCCGATCGTGAACTGTCCCTTTCTTGATTATTACATCCCTGCATACCAAACCTACGGTGTTTTCATGTCGACGTTTGTTATGCATTCAGGCGTTCGCTCTAAATGTTATGACTTCCGTGAAAATGTCGACTTCTGTCCGGTAAAGTTACAACACAGGGTCTCCAAAGATGCAGCCTGATGAAGACTTTAAACAATATATGCCATGGCATACCAACACGTACCAAGAAAACTGTTTATTTCATGTCTCCATATAAACTTCCCACGTCCTCATCATAGCTTTCGCAATTCCTCTTCAACTTGAAACATTCAAAGAAGTATGTTTCACCAAGGCAGGGTATACCTACAGTAATGATATCATTTTAATGTGACGCAATCTTACGAATCTCTTTATCATGCTCTTATTTAATACAGTTATTATTCATTTTGTATTTACATGTTTTTACAGTCAATGGTACCACGGGGGAAGGGAACTCCTTAACTTTACAGGAACGTAAGATGGTTGTTGAGAAATGGATCGAGGTATCAAAAAAGAGGTATCATATTTCTTATCAGATTTCTCATCTTGCATTTTATTTTGTATGTGTAACTTAACCTGATATAACGGTATTTATAACATTCAGTATCATATAAACAAATAATTAAAATAAGGTCTGGTCTAGATAGAACTTTGATCAACTTGTTCTGTATGCGAAAGAGTATTTACCAGATGCGATTGATTTGAATGAGTTTCAATGTATTATTTTTTTGTATAAACTAACTCCAGTAAAAATAAACCGTTTTCATGAAATGTTAATACTCATGCAATCTTTTTAACTGGATATGTTGCTTTCATTTGATAGCATTGAAAAGAAGACACAAATGTGAATAGCTCCATTTTCTATCTAAAATTTTCTATAACAGGTTATCAGTGATGGTCCATGTCGGGTGTATGAACCTCACAGAAAGTCTTGAATTGGTAAGGTGATATCAATATAGTATTTCACAAAATCTGCATCCTGCATTGATTGCGCTTGTTGTAAGGAAACACGATCATTTGTTTCCTCGAGATTAAACATGTTCCACGAGAGCTAAGCAGGTGGAGTAGGACAACCGTTAATTTTACTGTTCATAAAATGTAGTATTACACAGAATCTGATATTATGGTTTCATGCAATGCTATATTAAGGTTTCACGCAATTAAGGTAATATTATGGCTTAACACAATATTATATATAGTTATTATGTAAAACAATTTGAGTGCTAAACAATGATCTGACACTATTAATAATCAAAATCATGAGCAGATAGTAAAAAAATAACTGAAGGTGAATCTTAAGCTCAACGGAGAGAATAATGGAACTCTTTATCTTATAATACTGTAATAGGTACCAAAATTAGAAAGCCCTGGATTTCATCTAAATGTAATAAATATCAACACAATACTTACAATATTGTATAGCTATAATTTTTGACTTGATACTAAATTTGTGTGTCCGTTAATTCAAATTCTGTAAATTAAGACCCAGGCGATTGTTTCAAGACAATTATGGGGAGTTGCGTTGCTTTTTTAGACTCGCCATGCTGAACAAGCAGGAGCTGATGCCATAGCGACACTTCCGCCATTGTTCTTTAAACCAACCAACATAGGTATACATGTAGTAATGACATGTTTATCCCATCAAAACACCAAATATTATGTAGACAGTCTCAATGAACTACATGTATATTCATGCACAAGCCATTGTTGCAAGATATACTTAGCTGCTGCTATAGCAGTGTCATTCACATAAACATGCAAATCTTGAGGAACGTTCCGCGATATAAAGGCGATGGTAATGCAGCGGTATCCTTTTCAATCCTAATCCCAATACAATACGTGTCTGTTTGGTTTCCAAGACGCTTTGGTAATGAGTTTCAATCCAAGAAACGACGTCCAACAACATCTATGTTGTAATAATACTAGCTTGTCGTTACTTAAGTTATTTTGCCTATTTCACTGCATTCTCTTTCAGATGCCCTGGTGCGGTATTGCAAGGCGGTTGCCGATACTGCTCCCCACCTGCCATTCTATTATTACCATCTCCCTATCATGTCGCACGTAAATCGTGAGTAATTCATTCTGTTAATCAAGAATATTTAATCAGTATTTGAAGTAAGTAAAGGATTAATTGTAAATGAAGAATAAAGTAAACCTATTTTTCAGTTTCTTGAGATTATTTCCGTTTTAACAGTAACACCTGTATGAAAAGTTCTTCAATAGATTCTGTAATGTCAACGTTGTTTAGCTCATGTTATAAATTGATTAAAAACTTACCGCTATACATCTTTCAAGAATTCTGCTCTCGATACTCAACCTTTTTTTTCAACCTTAGGATGTTTCAAAATAAAACTACATGCACGCGCCACCTTGTGAATTAGATGTTAAGGCTTGTTGCAATCCTATCTTGAAAACTGATCTCAACATTTAACAAAAAAGCTGTTATCGAAACCCATGTCCCTCCAAAACTATTAAGTTCTAACTTCATCAAAACCCTTGGGCTAACAATGAAATGAACAAATTTTCCAGACAGAATCTTAGATCTTACGATAAAGCGCTCATAATTAAGTCACCTGAAGTCTTGGACTGTTACAGAAACATCAAAAGAATGATGAAAAAACAAAAAATACCTACGTGGCGGTAGTATATAAGTTGCGTTACAAAATTGATATAATTTGTGACGGAAACAAAAACATGTTTTAATTCTATACTAATTTGCCCAGTGAACATGGAAGACTTCCTTAACCGTGCTAAGGACGAAATCCCCAACATGGCCGGGCTGAAGTTCTCTGATAAAGACCTGGTGGATTTGATTGGTTGCAGCTTTGTGGATGGGGGACGCTACAATTTGTTGTACGGCTGTGACGAGGTAGGCCAGCTGATTTGTTTGAGTCTGATGGTGATTTAAAAAGAACTTCTCTAATAAAGGTTTAAGTAGCCTTATCGCTGTGATTACGGTAACATTTCTATGAATGCTCTCACTGATTATGGCATTTGGTAACATTACTGTGAATACTCTAAATGATAAAGGTAACATTGCAAACATATTACTATTAATATTCTAAATAATTTAGGTACAATTATCATGAATACCCTTAATGAGTAAAGTAACATTATTATGACAATTCTTAATGATTTAGGAAACATACTATGAATACTCGTAATGATTAAGACAACATTACTAATATTATGAATACTCAATTGATTCAGGTAATATAACTATGAATACTCTCAATGATTTCGAGAACGAAACTATGAATAATTTCAATGATTAAGTCACCAATCCTAATACTAGGAATCCTTTAATTGATACCATTGCTATGAATGCTCTTAATGATTAAGGAAACTTAACTACCAACAGTTTTAATGTTTTATGTAACGTAACTATGGATTCTCTTAATGGTTTAGACAACAATGCTAATACTATGAATACTTTTTAAGATAAAGATAGTGTAAACACACATATTTTTTATAATCTAGATAACTCAGCACGAGAACCCTTAATGCTGTTGGTAGGCAGAGTACACTCTTAATAAGTTTCGGAAGCCTTCGTACAATATATTCCTTATTAATTTATTAGAACTACTGAGACCTTTGTTAAGATCTCATATCTGATATAAAATTGGGTATTATAGGTATTAGAGTTAAAACGGGATATTCAAAATGACGCGTTTTAATTGACTTTTGTCAATAAAGATTTGATCAAAATTATTAATATCTTATTAGCACTATCATTATTTTATTTACATTTCAATTTTTGTCACAGAAATATATAAGGGATATCGATTTCAGTTTTGAACATGTCCGACTTCATTTTAATATTTCATGAACTTTCGATTTCAAATTTATGTATCCAACACATAAATATATTTTCTGAAACATCTTGCACTATTTTGCCATATTTGGGCAGAGTAGATGATGCAAAACAAGAACAACCAACAATAAAATGAGCAACGAATTGTTTAAATTAACCCAATTCGATGCTTCAAAAACAAATGTATTTTTCATACCATAAAACGATAATAATTTAATCTGCCATTGCGAATGTTACTTATAATTGAAAACATGTTCCAGTCGTCATAAATATATATATAAATAAAACAAAACAACAAACAAACAAATCAACACCAATATCGTTGACTATCTTGCAGCAACTGATGGCAGGTCTGGTGACAGGAGCTCACGGGGCTGTAGGCAGTCTACACAACTTCATGCCAGACCTTTATAACAGGATGATACAGCAGCTGAAGGAAGGGGACTTCGATAGTGCTAGGAAGGAACAGATACAGGGACAACGTCTGTGTAGGATTGTGTACCGTTATGGTGAGCAAATAGTGAAATTGATCAGTGATTAAAACTGTTATGACTATCAATACAAAACAGTTGCAACATAATCAAACGTTAAAAAAACTAGGTTTTGATAGGCAAACAATAAGACACATACGATTATCACTAGAGATACGATTTATAAGAACCTATTTAAGTACGAAGTAACAAAACTTCTGTTTAAAAATCCGATGACCGATACCGAAACCAAACAAAGATTAAACAAATTATTTGTATTAACTGTTCAATTCGTCCATTTAGGTCTCATGGACTTTCCTAGAATTATAATATAATATGATACAATAATAAATATTGGTGAAGAGTTTTCAAAAACATATGTCGATTGAGAATCATTATGGCTGTCCTGATTCGTTTATTATTGAACTGGCAGTCACTCATTGATGAGATAGTTAAACCTTTCCTATCATTCAATGTTGGAGTTATTTCCCCTACTGTGTGATAGAACACCGCATTTACCATTTTATAACATCGGAAGGGAAAGTACTCGTGACAGTTTAATTTTCATCTGGTGTGGCGTGCATCAAACAGGAAATGCTTTAACATATGTCTCGGTTCGTTCTACCAACCTAGCTCGGATATACTCAATGCCAAATTTTAACCTTTACTATTGTATTTATAAAGATAAAATATTGCAGTAAAATGAAACCAGGTATATAGCTGTCAAAGTGTACATGATTTATAATAATACACAAACTCCCGTTTAATGTAACCACATCGGACATTTTTGAATTGTCACTGACACGAGCAGTTCTTGTTATAAACATAACTACCTTCTGTTTATTGGTTACACTATGTGTAGACAAACAATGACATTAGAAATGGATAAATGAATTATATTTTATGTCCTGCAATAAAATGCTACGTCATTGCCATTTTTAAATGAAACTTTATGGTTACGTTGTATACCATTCGTTATCACATTGTACAGTATGAGGGCGGCTGTTCTTTTCTTAACACATATATTTGTTTACATTTTACAATATTTCATCTTAATGAAATATATATTTCACTGAAGTGAAATTCTTTAAGACACTCAGAAAAGTCGTTGTTATTGAAATTAGAAACTAAGAGTTGTCGATGGTTACCTGCAATTGTTATTGAAATTAGACACTCAGAGCTGTCGATGGTTACCTGTAATTTAGTATTGAAATAAATCACTTAGAGTTGTGGATGGCTACCAGTGATTGTTATTGAAATTTAGCACTCAGAGCTGTCGATGGTTACCTGTAATTGATGTTGAAATTAGACACTTTGAGTTATCGATGAGTACCTGTATGTTGTTATTAAAATTAGACAACTTGAGTTACCGATGAGTACCTGTATGTTGGTATTTAAGTTAGACAATCAGAGTTGTCGATAGTTACCGTTAATTTGGTAAAGTCAAAGGAACGTAAAATAAACTTTTCTCAACTTTCAATACGTCTGGATATTTAAAATCAATGTGTTCGTAATTTCCGCATAAGAGTAATTGTGACATTTCATAATTTGCAGATGACCATCTATAACTATTGAGAAACGAAACAACACAAAAAATGTATGCTTCCTCTTAGACTAGTAAAGAATAACTTTTGATGTGGCGCGATTTCGGGAACACCCTCATTACTGATCGAAGTTTTAAGTAGTAATTAACAACAAATGGTAGACGGCTTTTGGTATTCTCAAACTGACTTTTGACTGTGCTTTAGAAGAAGATTAACTCATTAAATGTCGGAGAAATCTGGTTTGTAAGTGAAGTTTAAAGAATAAAAGATATAGAATATATCAACATAAGGGCTTAGTAAAGCATAAGCTGTTTCACGTGCCTCCATATAGTTATCTACTCAGAATGTAAAACCAATGTGAGTTAATCCTAAGTTTACATTTTCTTGACAGGGTCGATTTTGGGAGGAAATGTCGCAGCGCTCAAGGCCATTATGTCTATGATAGGGCTAGATATGGGCCCTCCAAGGGAGCCGATGAGAGCTATAACATCAGAGGAGTTCGGCAAATATAAATCAGAAATTGAAAGTATAGGATTTTCCGAATGGCACTAAATAAGCTTTCTGATTAAAAGTTGTAACTTTTAGATTAGAACGGTTAATTTAATACTCCAGGTTTTTTCAGCGAGAGTATATTTTGCGCTCTTGACATTGACAGGATGTTGAAAGAAGCTTTTAAAAGGAATAAAAATAATATTTTGTATATTTTTACACAGTATTGAAGTATTTAAACGGTGAAAAAGGATAACTTAAAAAGGCATCAGTCACATGAAACACTAGATCTATGACTCTGATAATACTTTGACATAAGAAAGCGTGATTGTGGTGAAATGATAGCTCGTAAAAAAGGCACGATGAAGGTTAAATTGTCTGGATAAGCATGTTATTTTTGGTGTATTTTATTTTAAAGGTTTATTTAAAAAAAAAAACTCATCTCCAGATTGGTACGAAGATGAAGATAAGCTTGTTACATGAAATCGTTTGTACTAGAGTCATTTTAGTTTTCAAAAGTAAAGGACTCTTTTGCATATTTACTTGGCAAACGTTCTTAGTTAAAATGGTTTACTGGAGGATCTTGGGCTTATTCAAACAAATTACCATATCAACTCTTAACTAACGCACTTACCACTGTTAAACGTCAATTCAAACTTATTGTTCTACTGCATATGGATCAAGGATAATTAAGAACAGTTTTTACTTATAATGGTTAACTGCAAAATCTCATTTTGATTTATTTAATTAAGTAACTTTCCAACTTGAAACTACTGTACTTACTCAAGTAAAAAAAAAAACTTAAAACAGGTTGTTGTACGATATATTCACACAGCGAAATTAATCAAATGTGGATTTAGATAACTCTTTAGAACTTCTCAAAAACCCTTATTCTTTTGACATCGGAACACTATTTATTATCCTTAAACGAAAACAAACCTCTGTAAGCTTTCTTATTAGTATGCCAATCTTTCTTTCCTTAATACTGGTAAACGCTGATATACGTATATCATTTACAATATAAATAGGAATTACTTGGCGAACGTCACTACTAGTTCTGCGAAAATATGTTTCAACAGACTATCGATACTCCAGTGATTACAGATTGTTCACCGCTTACAGCTGATCCTTTTTGTACTCATAGGAAACTGTATTTATAAAATAACTCTAAAATATAGAAGATAATGAACGTGCTCATTCCTTAATGCACATTTTCAGATACAAATGTGCATTGTTGAGGTTTATTTTCTATAATAGGACAAATAGGACTGTCAGAACATACTTGCATATCATTAACCATCTGGAACCAAAAATCAAAGATTCTTACCCGTTTTTTTTTAATATGTTGTAGTTTTCACAGGTTTAAATCCAGAAATACTTGATACATTTCCCGCAAAAGTACAACTGCTGAAATAAACGGATCTGATGTTTGTTAGCGTTGGTTATACTATTTTCTTTGCTGTTTATCCGCGTGTATATGCTGATGATTCCAACATGTAAGAACATTTCAAATATGATTAGAAATGTTACTTACAAGTTGAAAATGTTGACAGAACGATATGAACGAACAATATACTCTGTAAGATTAACAATGTTGGAATCATCCAACAAAAATAATTAACGGTTATTTTTTCATTTTTCATTTATTGAACTCATTAAAATAATTGTGAAAATCAAATTTCTAATCAACCGATTTATATGTATATGTCAGCAATATTAATCGATAGTGAAAAGGTGTTTCCGAGAGAAGTCCAAACATTCACAAGATATTGTGTTTAAAAAACGGTTGAATATCAGCTTATAGTTATAATTAATATAGATGAATTGGTATGTACATAAACAGTGCTTAACCTGACCACAGCATCAAGCATGCATCGACATGTCCTCTCCAAGACATTGTATTACATACATTCATAAATATACCTTTGTACATTATAACATATACACTATCTCTTACTGCTCTGCAGAAGTATTTCCCCTCTACTGTGTTTGGAGAAAGCGTTCTTAACGATACTTGCCTAAGATGGAGGCAACACAATTTCCTCACGTACCCGCTATGCACGTGTTGTTTTTCCTAAAAGTTCCTTTGTCAATGAAATTGGAGGAAGAATGAGTGAGCCTTTTTTCTCTAGTCGCAATGATTGCTCTTTCGGGAGTTTGTTTGATTTCTCAGGACTGACCGTTCTAGAAGTCGGTGTTCCCCCACCACTTTGCTGAATAGTTGGTAGCACTGAGTGTTTGTTTATTTCCTTTTCATGTTTTCCCTGTTCCCTTTCCACGACCAGACGGTCGAATGTCTCCTGGCCATTGTTTTGATCACTATTTGTACTAGGTTTAGCGTCATCATCTCGCACAAGTTTGTAAAAGGGGTTAACCAGTCCTCGGATTGGTGGTAATGCGCCTCTATGTCGGCTAAAAATGTCTTTTTTCTGAACATCGTCGTCGTCTTCTTCGTCTTTTACCGGTTTCTCAACTTTCTTCTCCTCTTTGAAATGTTTCTCAAAGTAGTTGGTAATTCTTTTCGACATTTCGACAGGTTTGAGAATTTTACCATTTTCTAAACTCTCCTGGATTTGTTTTCTAACTTTGCGCAATCTCCGAAGCCTAGGGTGATTTTCTGCTATTTGATGGTCGATGTCACGAGTGAAGGCATTAACTGACTTCCCGCCGTAATACCCTAGCCTACGCTCCTTAACTTTGGTTGCCACGCCGTCTCTCCTCATTTTCATACATTGTTTTAGTACTTTCTGACGAATGAGAATTCGCCGGACCGCCATAGTTGATTTTTCCCAGTCTAACGATTGCTGTATCTTTTCTCTTGCAATATGTTCGTCTAAGACACCCCATTTTGATTTGATCACGTCATTAACGATGTAAACATATTTCCTGTGAATATTTTCGCGCTTTCGAACGATGCCAAGACGTCCTTCATCCATACTGAAAAACTTATGGATGGATCCAGCAAATCACTAACGTCAGCTGATTTCCCCACAAATTTGACAAAAATGATATTGAATCCAGTTGTATGGCCAGATAGTGGCAAGAGATAAAGAACGTATCACTATAACACATATATGCTTTTAAATCTACTCCATACAGATGGAAGATTAACGCCGTTACTATCGTATCAAAGTATTTCCAATCCGGACACACGCACACACTTGTGCTAATCAGAAAACGTGACAACTCTTGACTCGTCCTTTCTACCTGTAGTTCTGGTCCTGCCTTATGTTTTGTGAAGCCTTGTTGCTATATAATTGAAGTTAATTTGACGGAATAGTCGTAATTTGGGCTAATGGATTTAAAGTTCATTCTTCACTAGGTCTTCCTAGGACTGGTTTGATATTCTAAAACAGGTATAAGTACTTCCTGGGCCAGGTTTCCAGATCCTCACATATCCCGTTTACCAATCACGAACTGTAAATACAAATAGACAGAATTATATACGGTATCAGGTTTTTATCATAGTGTCAAACATAGCCATAGGACTTGTCTGCCGAAATCCATGTCAAATGACGGGTAAAACATGTTGAATAAAACAAACCAAATACTTGATATTGTAATACGAATACCACTAATATACACGTGTTCCTAACGAATATTAGGATCATGTTGTGTACATGCATAACAAAAACTATCAAACACTAGACAAATTAAGATAACAAGGCTTTTACCATCAGAATAAAAGATCTAGTGAGTAGCTTCGAAAAGTGTCCACCGCTTGATATTGTCAGCATAGCAGTTCATTGGATGTGCTTTGATAAAGAACTTGTTTATCGATAAATTATCAAAGCTTTCATTTGAACTAAATCAAGGCATGTACATATTTAACATCATAACGAAAGGCCTCCAGTGATGTTTTACAGGACAATCGGCATTGATTAGATAATCAGTAACTACAGGGAAGGCCGTTGATCATGTGGTAAATTGGTACCAATTCACACTCGTTTAGAGGCATTGAAACTGCAACCAAATAGGATTTCATTTGTGAAACAATAAAGCAGAAATCAATATTCTTTTATGTTATGTCATAAAGCCATCGTTCTCTTCAGGATCGTTTGTGATAATTCTAGAAGTTAAACGACAACTGAGACAAATGAGTCATGCAAGCTGAAGTGGACTAGTCTGAAATGGAACAAAAATGTCCACTAGGATTTTAAATACACATGTTCATCTAACAACTCACAGTTTGTCAAAATCAATAATCTAGTTTTAAACACATATATTTCTGTATGAACATTGTATCAAAAGAAGTTGAGGCGACCATACTTATTTCAATATTTGTCATGAACAAGTGACAATTGAACACTATGACGTTTGGCGACTCATTATACGCAGGGTATGTATAGAGCTAACTTTGCTGACCTGACGGGGCTGGAACAGAGTTATTTTTATTTTTGATACAATAGTATACTCAATCCCTTGTAAAACTTTACAGAATGTATGTCAGTACTACTTGCTTCTTTGGTCATTCCAAGTTTACATAAACATTCTTTATATATTAAACAAGTTTTTTTGCTACGATGTCAAATAGTACTGAAAAACGAACACACATGCAATAATTTCACAGCAAATATTATTTCTCTGTGTCAATATTTGCGCAAGGTAATCATGACTTTAATTGAGTATTTATAATATATAGAGTGTAAAATCACGATTGTCTGTCACCTTCTGTAGTACATCTGTCCGAACACTCGGGTATATCGTCCCTATTCATGTCGTCTACTTTGACAAGGAATGTGGAGTATTTCAATAATATCACGTCAATGTTAAGTATTAATTCATTTTTTGTTGGCATTCAAAGTAATAATTTGGATACAACAAGGAACCTCTAGAACGGAACAAATATTGTTTTTAATTTTACCACAGATACGTTATATAATATTTCCTATAGGTATTGAATCTAATACAGTACAGGTATACTGTACATACTACTTTATTATTTAATACGAAACATATATAGTTATCATGTACAGTTGTAATTCATGGAAACAATGCATATAACGAAAAAGAGATATAGATGTAGAATGTACATAAACAAGACATTGCATATATGAAACTACACAAAGACAATGTATTGTCAGCATAATAATATACTATTAATTACTAAACATAAAGACTTCATATATCCTATACTATGATACTATAGAAAAGTTGAAGTCGTTTTAAAAACATTTTCGTCAAGACGAACCATTATTCCATCTGGCACCCGAGAAGTTGCTACGTTTCATAACACTGTGTGGTATATATTACAACACAAAGACAATGTATATATAACTACCCAAAGACAATATATAAGTTACTGATATTTCTAAACTATTTACGAAATATCTACTATAAATATAAAATGTAGTAACACTTTGTTGAATCTAAATGATACAAAAATAGACAAAAAAGCTCAGTTTGTATTTGCTGTATTTTATGATGTTGTTCGTTAAACTTTTCCATTAAATTATAGTGATTTACGCAGGTATTCAGTCACAATTATTTGTTTTCCTCCATTTTGTGTGCGGAAGTATATCGTCTATCGGTAAGAGTTAAAAACGTCTACGGCTACAATGACATCCATAGACACTTAAACCACAGTAAGTTAAACCCCGATAGTGTACACACGCTAGTAATGTTTGATCAGGGCATCTACCTATTTACTTACTCACCTCAGAGTTCTACATGTTTTGACATTGTTGAAGTTGTATAACATTCAAACACTCAATTCATTTTCCAATAGTTTGCGCAAGTTGAAGTCGTTCTGAAAACGTTCTCGTCAAGACGAAACAGTATTACCTCTGGCACTCAAGAAAATAGCTACGTTTCATAACACTGTCGATAGCTATCATACAGACAAAGTAGTTAGAATTTTGGCGAGATGAAAATGAACTTTGTAGACATAACCATCTGTTAAGAGTAACTATGGATTAATTCAATTGTTATATATTTAATTGGATATGGATGTATGTTTATATCATACGAAAAAGGATAGGAAAATACCCGCTAGAGGTTTTAAGTATACTTATAATATGGTAGATCTTAAAGACATATTTACAATTGAAAAACTGTATTGGATAAGTGGATATTCGACGTCACACCACCACCACCACCACCACCGTGGTAACCACCACCACCACCACCACCACCACCACCATCACCACCACCACCGTGGAAACCACCAGCACCAGCACCACCACCACCGTGGTAACCACCAGCACCAGCACCACCACCAGCACCATCATCATCAACACCATCATCATCATCATCATCATCATCATCATCATCATCATCATCATCATCATCATCATCGTGGTGATAATGGTGGTCGTCATCATCAAATCGTACAAGTACTGTATATAATGTACATTATATCTCTCGGCTTACAGCTTGAACCGTTTGTTTTAGAAAAATGGCAGCATCCGCAGCCAGGTCTAAATTTCGATTAATTCTTTCTTACGTTACACAGGTACTTTTTCTATTTCCTGTTTATCTGATAACTGTTTTAACATTCCGTTTGTCGCTTGCCTGAACTCATTCATGTATTCTTTGAGATGAATGAACTTAATTGTAAAATAAATACAGTATCTTCATAAAACAGAAACAGAAAACAATAACGGAAACGTCTGTTATATGTAAATGATGGAACCAATTTACCTGGTGAGACGTTAAGACAAAAGTAGTGTATGAAGAAACATAGAGCCTACAGTGTATGATGAGATGTTGAGACTACAATATATGATGAAATGTAGAGGCTACAGTATATGATGAGATGTTGAGACTTCAGTATATGATGGGATGTTGAGACTACAATATATGATGAAATGTAGAGCCTACAGTATATATGATGAGATGTAGAGACTACAGTAAATGATGAAATGTAGAGCCTACAGTATATAATGAGATGTTAAGACTACAGTATATGATGAGATGTTGAGACTAAAGTATATGATGAGATGTAGAGACTACAGTATATGATGAAATGTAGAGGCTACAATATATAATGAGATGTTAAGCCTACAGTATATATGATGAGATGTTGAGACTACAGTATATGATGAGATGTAAAGACTACAGTGTATGATGAGATGTTAAGACTACAGTAAATGATCAAATGTAGTGGCTACAGTATATAATGAGATGTTGAGACTAGAGTATATGATGAGATGTTGAGACTACAGTATATGATGAGATGTTAAGACTACAGTATATGATGAGATGTTGAGACTACAGTAAATGATGAAATGTAGAGGCTACAGTATATGATGAGATTTTGAGACTACAGTATATAATGAGATGTTGAGACTACAGTACATGATGAGATGTAGAGACTACAGCAGTATATGATGAGATGTAGAGACTTCAGCAGTATATGATGAGACATAAGGACTACAGTATATGATGAGATGTAGAGACTACAGTATATGATGAGATGTAGAGACTACAGTATATGATGAGATGTAGAGACTATAGCAGTATATGATGACATGTAGAGAGTACAGCAGTTAATGATGAGATGTAAAGATTATAGTAAACGATGAGATGTAAAGACTACAGTATATGATGAGATGTAGAGACTACAGTACAGTATATGATGAGATGTAGATACTACAGTATATGATGAGATGTTGAGACTACATTATATGATGAGATGTAGAGACTACAGCAGTAAATAATGAGATGTAGAGACTACAGTTTATGATGAAATGTAGAGGCTACAGTATATGATGAGATGTTGAGACTACAGTACAGTATATGATGAGATGTTGAGACTACAGTATATGATGAAATGTAGAGGCTACAGTAAATGATGACATGTTGAGACTACAGTATATGATGAGATGTTGACACTACAGTATATGATGAGATGTTGAGACTACATTATATGATGAGATGTAGAGACTACAGCAGTAAATAATGAGATGTAGAGACTACAGTATATGATGAAATGTAGAGGCTACAGTATATGATGAGATGTTGAGACTACAGTACAGTATATGATGAGATGTTGAGACTACAGTATATGATGAGATGTTGAGACTACATTATATGATGAGATGTAGAGACTACAGTATATGATGAGACATAAGGACTACAGTATATGATGAGATGTAGAGACTACAGTATATGATGAAATGTAGAGGCTACAGTATATGATGAGATGTTGAGACAACAGTATTTAATGAGATGTTGAAACAACAGTATATGATGAAATGTAGAGGCTACAGTATATGATGAGATGTAGGGACTACAGTATATGATGAGGTGTTGTGACAACAGTATGCTACAATATATAATGAGATGTTGAGACAACAGTATATGATAAGATGTTGAGACTAGATGAGATGTTAAGACTACAGTATATGATATGATGTTGAGACTACAGTATATGATGATATGTAGAGACTACAGTATATGATGAGATGTTGTGACAACAGTATTTGATAAGATGTTGAGACTACATTATATGATGAGATGTAGAGACTACAGTATATGATGAGACATAAGGACTACAGTATATGATGAGATGTAGAGACTACAGTAAATGATGAAATGTAGAGGCTACAGTATATAATGAGATGTTGAGACTACAGTATCAGTATATGATGAGATGTTAAGACTACAGTATATGCTGAGATGTTGAGACTACAGTATATGATGAGATGTAGAGACTACAGTAAATGATGAAATGTAGAGGCTACAGTATATAATGAGATGTTGAGACAACAGTATATGATAAGATGTTGAGACTACAGTATATGATGAGATGTAGAGACTACAGTAAATGATGAAATGTAGAGGCTACAGTATATAATGAGATGTTGAGACTACAGTATATAATGAGATGATGAGACTACAGTATATGATGATATGTAGAGACCACAGTATATGATGAGATGTTGAGACAACAGTATATGATAAGATGTTGAGACTACATTATATGATGAGATGTAGAGACTTCAGCAGTATATGATGAGATGTAGAGACAACAGTATATAATGAGATGTTGAGACAACAGTATATGATAAGATGTTGAGACTAGATTATATGATGAGATGTAGAGACTACAGACTACAGTATATGATGAGATGTAGAGATTACAGTATATGATGAGACATAAGGGCTACAGTATATGATGAGATGTAGAGATTACAGTATATGATGAGACATAAGGACTACAGTATATTATGAGATGTAGAGACTACAGCAGTTAATGATGAGATGTAGAGATTATAGTAAACGATGAGATGTAAAGACTACAGTATATGATGAGATGTTGAGACAACAGTATATAATGAGATGTTGAGACAACAGTATATGATAAGATGTTGAGACTAGATTATATGATGAGATGTAGAGACTTCAGCAGTATATGATGAGATGTAGAGATTACAGTATATGATGAGACATAAGGGCTACAGTATATGATGAGATGTTGAGACTACAGTATATAATGAGATGATGATACTACAGTATATGATGATATGTAGAGCCCACAGTATATGATGAGATGTTGAGACTACATTATATGATGAGATGTAGAGACTACAGTAGATGATGAGATGTAGAGACTACAGCAGTATATGATGAGGTGTAGAGACTTCAGCAGTATATGATGAGATGTTGAGACAACAGGATATGATAAGATGTTGAGACTACATTATATGATGAGATGTAGAGACTTCAGCAGTATATGATGAGATGTTGAGACTACAGTGCATGATGAGATGTTAAACAGTATATGATGAGATGTAGAGACAACAGTATATAATGAGATGTTGAGACTACAATATATGATGAAATGTAGAGGCTACAGTATATGATGAGATGTTGAGACAACAGTATATGATGAGACATAAGGACTACAGTATATGATGAGATGTAGAGACTACAGCAGTATATGATGAGGTGTAGAGACTTCAGCAGTATATGATGAGATGTAGAGACTACAGTATATGATGAGACATAAGGACTACAGTATATGATATGATGTTGAGACTACAGTATATGATGAGATGTAGAGACTACAGCAGTATATGATGAGGTGTAGAGACTTCAGCAGTATATGATGAGATGTTGAGACTACAGTACAGTATATGATGAGATGTTGAGACTACAGTATATGATGAGATGTAAAGACTATAGCAGTATATGATGACATGTAGACTACAGCAGTTAATGATGAGATGTAGAGATTATAGTAAACGATGAGATGTAAAGACTACAGTATATGATGAGATGTAGAGACTACAGCAGTATATGATGAGGTGTAGAGACTTCAGCAGTATATGATGAGATGTAGAGACTACAGTATATGATGAGATGTAGAGACTACAGACTACAGTATATGATGAGATGTTGAGACTACATTATATGATGAGATGTAGAGACTACAGCAGTAAATAAATGAGATGTAGAGACTACAGTGTATGATGAAATGTAGAGGCTATAGTATATGATGAGATGTTAAGACTACAGTATATGATGAGATGTGCAGACTACAGTATATGATGAAATGTTGAGACTACAGTATATAATGAGATGTAGAGACTACAGTATATGATGAGACATAAGGACTACAGTATATGATGAGATGTAGAGGTTGCAGTATATGATGAGATGTTGAGACTACAGTGCATGATGAGATGTTAAGACAACAGCAGTGTATGATTATATGCAGAAACTACTGTAAATATAGATATTGCAACTACTGTACATAGAATGTATATGCTAAGTCAAGATGCATAATTCAATCGTGCTTATATTCAAGCAATGAGGCCTTTATTATTTTAACAATTGTGTACGATGAATTTTAATGGAAAATGTTTTAGTGATTTCAACACTTAATGAGCCAATGTATTCAGTGTACCAGAAAAGACAGTGAAGACGTGGATAGGCTGTGTAAGTACTGAACATCACTGCGCTGATCTATTCTTTAAATTCGCTTAATAGGAGATTTCTGGTTAACACATGCCATTTCCATATAAATGCCACGTTAAAACCAGAGCATGTTTACAATATAAGTTATGATGTAACTCTGAGCTGTAAATCAACTACTGAAACTACGTCATGTAACGTTAGACTTATGTTGAAAGGAAAAAAGCTTTTATGCGAGATCACGTAATGGTCCCTAAAATAACTCATCATAAAAGTTACCGCATGATATAAGTGGAATGCTTATATAATTGTAAAGATAGGACACACTAGCAAATCGATACTTGATTTAAAACTAATTTATTCAACGTGCGCGTTTTCTATAGGGCTAGTCGATCAGGAAGTACGTTCGCGTGTATACAGATACTTGATAAAGATCACGGAAAAATGTTTTAAACATAAGCTTAAACGTTTTAATACAAACTTTAGGGCTATATTAATACATTGAAAATTACACGGTTAATAGTATATAACAAGGTCAAACTATAATTGCCAGAGTCAAAGGGAGATATAACGCATTTTTAATGATATATATTATTTGTTCTATTTTTGACGTTTCCAATGACTCAATATTTGTACGATAATAAATTCCGCATGTAATACCTGATGTTATCACTGACACATGACATGTTATAAACTGACAATATAGATCGGGTCGAGTAAGTACCAGTTACAGAACGGTGACACGAATACAGCAAGGAAACACGGCGAACAAAAGAGAAGCTGAAAAATGATTGACATAATTATATAACATAGTACCTTAAACGATTACTAGGGAAACTGTTTGGTTAAGTGGGGAACACGTATACAGCTGGTTTATTGTAACGATGCAGCAGCACACCTCATACTAATTGTTATAGAGGATATTGCTATCTATTACATTATCTATTATTGTATGATAGTATACCCCTGGATAAACTGTATACAATTATCCATAGTTTAACATGAAAGAACATATTTAAGGATAAACCATTCAATAATGAAACAGAATGGAAAATAATGCATTTGCAAGACCAAAACGTATGCAATCACAACATTCAACTATCTTTATCGTCTGTTATTATAATATAACATATAATCAAATTCAATAATTAATCGTAATGTATATCTGATAATAGTTTTCAAACTATCTAAGAGCTATGCGAATGGTATAAGCAAGACCAAAATACTACTTATATCAACACCATGGTCATATATGAAAGTAATATATAAAATACACACCGTAGACTAACGGTAAACAAATAGTATAGTGGTATAGTATATATCTGTGTTGTAGGTAGCATTGACCAACTATAGCATAGCATGCTTGTTGTTAAGCTTATGATGTAAAATATCTTTTGTCGTAGTAACAGTTAAAGATAATCCCACATAACTAACAACTTAAATGCGTGCTAGATCTACCAATTTCAGGGTTACACATGTCTTTTTCAAGGCAGAAAGCCAATCAAAGAGAAAGAAACCGGTTAATACACCCTAGTCAGTTATTGATCTACGTTACAATATATTTTGTATTGTCAATTTGGTATCCTTAATATATTTGAACCAGCACTTTAATAAAAGAATAGCATCGTCACTTTAGCTGCACCTGATAAAGCATTGTATAACGCCCATCGTTGTCAATAGCTCCAAACGAACGGTGTTTAACAAAGAAACGAAGTCCTTTCATTCAAATTGTTGAAAAATCGCTTTACAAAAAGCACAAACGGTTGTTTGTCTGAAAACCTTTGACATATACGGTAGTGTAACCCTACATAAAAGACCATCGCTAGTAGATGGTAATGTGAATGACATTGACCAATTATACACTAAATAAGCGATTTATAAGCCGTGCCTTGTACGATCTTATCGACTGATTTGTAAAGAAACTCGAGACACACAGACAGATATCAGTAAATTGTAATACGTGAAACTAAAAGCCACATCAACTTGATATATGCTATTCGGCCCCACGGACATTTTTTCAAATACTCCTTCGGTTTATCCAAAGTTATGCTAATTTCATCTCTTTGGGTGATGTAGACCAAATCAAATTTGATATCAATTACTTAAACATGGTTCTGAATGACATACATACTTTATATTATAGGGAAGTTTAGAATACACGAGTAGACTTTTCACAGTAATCATGCTTATCCAAAATATTAAGAAATATGTGATTATAATTACTGTATTGCAGTTGTTGGCTTGATTGTGTGGTTTCTGTGAAGATGACGTTTGTTCCGTTAGATAGCGCAATGAAAGCCTACAGACATCTGCAATGCTCTATTGATGACCAAGTAATACTAACACCAACAGAAGCCTAAATTTAGTGACAGATCATTTTAATATTCCTTTTCGCGTTTTGTTGATATTTGCTTGCTTTGATAAACCGTACATAAAGAGGAGATATTTGCATAATTTAAGATTATTAACATTGCTGAACATGAATAAATATTGAAGGAAATATATTTCATGTTTGCGTAGAGAATATAAATTATTCACAATTAGGCATTTTACCATTGTTTAATGGACCATCCCGCATTAATCTTCCCATGGCTTATAGTGGTAATGACGTCAAGCTAAATGTTATATTAAAAAGGGTATTGATTGATTGATTGGTTTTACGTCCGCTTTACTACCGAGTAGCTCGGTTATCCAGCAGAAATAAGTGTATTCACGGTAAGTAAATACATATGATAATTTCCTTGTCGTTTTACACACCCATCGTTCCATTTAATAGATATAATGTGCAATCGATCTAACTCACAAGTGTATATTACAAATGCGTGAAATCCAATAACACGTAATAAGTTATCTCTGAAGTTTTCTCATGTTTGTACGACGTTTACATGGGTCTTCAAACACCTTAAGATGTTATATCTATGAAGTACCCCCACTGGTGTTAACGCTATCAAACATCCCCGTTTATATGAGTTGCTCCTTTTGTTGATTTACAAGATCTATGCTTTAAGGAGGGATATAAAGTGGGAGGGGGAGGGGTCATGTAAATCTACGTAATACGCTATTACGGACTTTATATCGACAATATTAGAACGGAGGAGGGAGCGGAAAGATGTACTGATTCCCTTTTAAAAGGAAATACAAGAGATATTTTCAATTCATCGGGATTATAACAAAAGGAAAAAACCCAATAACATTAGTTAATATCCTAAAAGGTTGTGAACAATACTAGCAATATCCTTCGAAGAAGTAGCTTAATCCTCAGATACAAGTACTGGCATACATATGTAATATTATTCAAAGTTACTTACTGTTATATAACATGTCCCCGGTGGGTACATAAAGTGGATTTCATCGACGTATTGCGACTCTTATAGTAAAAATCCTACAGAAGACGTTAAACAATTACTGTAGTCATAGTAGCAACTTGTTGAAGCAAACAGAACTTTTGTTTTCATAAAACGGTTAAATGAAACTGGCGTTAGACTAAATTTATTGGATATGTATTGAAGTTTTTGACTAAAAATTGTGTCTAAGATATTTGAAATAAAGCATGTTTATAATTCAAAATAATGTTATGAAATTCACTGGGTGTATTTTTACATTACTCAAATTGTACAGAATTGTTAATGTTTTATTAAAAAGTTTATTTATATCCGATCCAATTCTTTTATGCTATTACAATGGTTTAAATTCAATTCAGCACTTGTTATAATGTAAATCGATAAATAACCACGAGATGTAATTTAAGACAAATTGAAATAATATACATGGTTTTTCTAGTTTAGATGGGCTATCGACGATCGACGTCTAGATGTTAAATTAAAACAATATATCTTGTTTCGTAATGTTACTACTCTTGTCAATCAGTTTTAAATGTCTCGGTTTCAAATATATATGACATCATATCCGGATATATTGAATAATATTCTCATTATGTATCATACATATGAATTAACTATTACATCTACATTTGTGAATTTAAAACCAGGATAAAGTAAAACACGGGCATACAATGTTCCGATAAACAAACCTTAAAGGCAACTGTATCGCAATAGATCAACATAACACGTTTATTAAACATGAACACTGCTCAGTCGGAAACACAATATTAACTGCAGACACATACTTTTATCACAGTGGCATGCGTACATGACTTTACAGTGACATATATATGCAGTGTATCACACTTAAGTGACATTCCTATAACATCAAACTACAGTTTCGTTATTATGTCGTTACATATATCACATAACTTAGAAAGCGTTCCGTATATCATATATCATTATTTTAAGTAATCAGGTTACAAATAATCTTTATCACATTTACTGCAACATTTATAATTACAGATGTCAAAATGTTGGTTAACATTTTTACTCTCCTTTTAATGTCTAAAACGAATCGTGGACGACATTAATAGATGAAGTCCGACAATTCCCAACTGGCTATTAAGAATTCTTCTGTGACGTATACTAAACAATCCTGTTATTCCAGCATTATTTTCGTTATTCTGTTTAAAATCTATGTATCTAAGATAGCTTGTTTAAATATTATAAATGTATTGGTGAAGATATACTTACTAATTGTAAGGGGAAGATAGCCTTTAGCACGTCTTATCATCCGGGTAACAAGTAGACACGTATAATCGCGCACTTCTCACCAAGAATATCCTTACGTGTACTTAAGTCACAGATAGCCTCTGCTGATCCGAGGACAATCACTCGCCAATTACGTACCTGTCTGCAGTAAATAAATACAGGTAGCACGCAGCTACCAAAGGAAACCAGATACGACAGGGCTTACTCAGCTTAACCTGAGATGTTTGGTCAGGATATACCAAACCTAGTAATTATACTTGTCCTTTATCTTATTTTATTTATTCGACATCTAACCTTACCTATATTTTTCCATGTGAGTTTTACAGCCGAAGCGTGATAACGAATCTTTAGGAAGAATTGGCCAAGGAACATAACACGCAGTCTAACAACGCTTTAGATATATAATCACTTCTCTATACAGACCAGTATACCTGGAATTACTTCGGAATAATTAAATGCCGCGTGATATTGTATCACTTCACAGGTTTCATCCTGCTAAGGTATACATCTTATTTTTGTTTATTTGATATCTTACAGAGATTTAATCGCTTGTTGAGCATTATATTTATGGAGGAGTACACTGTGAAAATAGGGACCGAAATAACTAAAGGGTTGTTTTCCATACAACTTAAGTATACGGCCCGTGAAAATGTCCCGTTGTACAATGTAATATAAGTGCCACTCTCTGTATGTAAGATAAACAAAATGTCTTTGACAAGGATTATAATATATGTGTGTAAATTGACTATTAAATACATATACAGGTTCAACGCAACACACAGATCAGGCCAGTAAAGCGTCAGTATGCTTTCATCATTACCGTTCTATTGAAAGGTGGGTAGGAATGAGTTATGACTATTGCAAATATAGCATTAATTAAAAGGTATTGAATTCAACTGATATTCATAAATGAAAAGAATGAGTGGGAATGTATAATTTGCTGAAAATAAATAAAATTATATTTTGAGAATAATATAATATAAAAGAGATGTATGTATGCCTCCCTTTATCGTAAAGCGCGTTTGAAATATGAGAAGCAACGTTTACCGCAGTAGGAGATATTCTATAATTGATAATTATGAGGTTTTACAACCCACAAGTACATGTACGTATCAGACGAATGTGCATTGTACCACTACGTCAAAGAACAATACCCCCGCCCCGCCCAATAATAGTACCCAGCAGTGACCATCTTGTATTGATATAGCCATTCAATACGCCTTTATTTATAGTTGGAAACATAATAATGTCATTGAAATGTAATATCTCGTATTAAGAGTAAATAATTGATTTATACATTGATTACAGATATACCCTCCTGTGCTTTTTAATTAAAACTAGTCTAAATATTATTTGTTGTAACAACTATTCACGCAAATTGATATCCGAAGCCCTGTTTCAAAATTTCAGCTAAAAATATAATAGGCTTTATTTATTTATTTGTCTGAATAGTTGAGGTACGTAACGAGAAATCGTTACAATAATTTGATTAAATTAAATTAATCTTGACAGCAACCACGTTTGATCAGTCCCTCGTCTATTTTCAGTCTATACTATTAACGGCTAAATTGAACAATGAATAACAATCTGCCGTTCCTGTGCTGACATGCCTACCTTTATTTTGAAATCGTACAGTGAATAGTTCGTATTATATGTTTCTATAGAATCACTTAAGATTTGCATGCTTCAGTGAAAGTTACAGTTCAGTTCTATTTCACACATCAATACTACCTGATTGATCAGTGAGATCTAGTATTAACAGGGTGCGAGTTTGTGACGTGCATGTTACATCAGGTACATTATGATGTGATATATCTTATCTGATCTTTTTGCTTTTAAACAGAACTCCACAAATACTCCTAATTACATATAAGGATACACGTCCATCATCATCATCATTATTCTATTAGCTGGTAGAACATCCAGATATTTGTCTTTTCAGCCGATCCTACAAATCTAAGTTGGATTGACTAAACAGACAAATATCCTGATGCCATCACTCCCCATTTTCTTACTACAATAAATTCAAAATAGGAAATGTGAAGTAAACACAAACAACTTATTTCCAGCAACTAATATAATAATTATGTTTTTAAGACCATTTCTAACATCATTGTATGCACTCGATATCCATTCTTCAATATACATAACAATTCTAAAATTATTTGTGATTTCGTCTTTTTCCCCTATAGTCTCTCCTCTTGATATTTACAAAAGTCATATCGATACATTTGTAGAGTTACCAAAGTACATATCGTGCTATCACAATGTCTTATTCTACAGATAAGGAACATCCAGTCTCATACACTAGATTGTCTTTGTATTATATAACAGTGGAAAACATTAAATAATTAATACATACAGAAACACCTGCTTCTTTGATAAGTGTGTAGAGATATTACTATTGACACATACAGGAAATGAATTTACGTAAAAGGTGGGTGAGACAGTAGCAGCACAGGACAGGTGAGATAGGGAATACGCCACACTGATATTCACAGGCAGATGAGACGGTCCATTGATGTTGCTCGACAGGGACAGCTGAGATAGGGGATGCTGCACGCTACTATTGACAGACAGATGAAACAATAAAAGCATGTTACTGTATACGTAGATGGACGATTGAAATCGTGTACGAGACACATTTATATACACAAACAGATGAGACAGTCAAACACGCTACTTTACATGGAGAGATGAGACATTGGATAAGACACTATTAATATGTCAAGACAGCATAGACGGTAACAACACCAGACTTGTTGTGCATAACCTATTGAGGTAGTGGATAAGATACACTGACAAATATACATTAATGTCTATTCTGAGAAATTGATAATTAGGAAAGAATGGATAAAGACAATTGATATACATATTTTATATAATAAATTATCCTGTTATAATGTAACAAATAATTACCTTGTTGGTGACCTCGCCGACCAGTCCAAGCTTGAGTATTTCTATGCAGTGAGTCGAATTTTATACCCCAGCTGTCCATGTGTAAAACAAATACATCTAGAATCCAATATTAACGTATTGTCGTCAATCACAATGTAACCGTGCTGAACAATCGGCGATAGCAATAACATCAAGGTGTCTTCAACACATTGTGAAATGAAAAAGCGAAAATTGAAAATATTGCAACACTGACAATGTATTATCCAGCGGATCAAACATGACTTAACATTCCACAGACACGATGAGACAACACTATGTCAGTCCTTTTATTGATAGCGGGAAATGACTCTGGTAGTGGTAGGGCTGCTCCTTCACACGCCCATGACAATACATGTGCCTGTTGTGCTTAACTCCAAAGCAAACCCCAGCCTACTGCGACATGAATTCTTATAACACCTAGTACACGTAGGTAAAGCAAAAACAATTAAGTCAATATATTGGATAGTATCGACTCCCAAGTTGATAAATAACATTCGAGGATTATCGAGGGTTATATGACAGCTTTCTATGTCATACCCGATAACTTAACAAATGTTTTAATAGGTGTCCGCAGCAAGTTGTTGAGGCGTAAGAAGGAAAAGAACCTGCTGTAGTCCACTGTCTGAATCCAAAATACAACTTAGATGGAACTTCAAGTTGATAATGTCTGTCCTTCTTTAACAAACACACAAGAGATCAATGTCTTGATCTTAAACCCCCTTGCTAATATTCAGTTTTGAATGTGTCTCTCTTAGCACGTCTGGCTAGGTCGTTGTCAGAATATTGTGACTGGATGAAGGAACTTGATGCCATATTATGTTTGTGAAATTGAAGTAAAAGAATCTCTGACGTTGCCTTTCAACGGCCCCACATATTATGACCCTAGATGTTGATAATAATAATAATAATAATATACATCATTTGATATAGCGCCCTATCTAGCTAACATAAGACACTCTAAAGTGCTTTACAGTACATTCAATAATTCGCAGGAGCTGCCTTATCAGGCGCTATCTGCTAGTCCTATGCCACCTGGCTAATATCTCCCTATGTGTGTATGCCTGCGTGTGTGCTGGAAATGCAATGTGATAGGATCAAGCATCCTTCAAAGAAGAACCATTCTCCCGATTCAAGATATTTTCATGGGTATGTTTCTGTGGTCTCATTATAAGGAACACGCCACATGCACGATACATAAGCACCTATTTGTGGTATGATGTGGTATGACGCGACACATCAATGTAAATCATATGTAATACCAGAAATGTTCCTTTTCATCTCGACGTCTAAACCTATACATTTTTGATTGCAACACGTATAGCTGTCGAGAACAACCCTAAATGAACATCAAGGGAACCTAATTCATTTTCGTCTTTTAGTTTTCAAATTCGACGAATTCGGAACACTTGCGGTTTCAAAAAAACACCAAAGTAATTGTTTAAGTTTTAAATATGCTGTTTTTACATGTAATTACTATAAAACCTTTCAGATTAATAGCTGCGCCTAATCTGAACTTAATATATGCCAATGGTAAAATGAAAACGAACACTAGATACATAATGGACTGTGACCTCTCTCTCTCTCTCTCTCTCTAATATTTAGGTTTCCGACTCAATGTTGTCCTAGCTGTGACACACTAAAACCTCTTGATGTTCTGTGTTTAAAATAGGTGATTAAGCACAGAGCCAACGTGATTAAAAGATGAACATAAAACAAACATCGTATTTCGTCACTGTTAAAACGTTTACTTTTCCGATACAACGTTTTAAAAAATATTTCGTTTAAAGTCTTCCGTAGATAAGTTGTGAATATATAGATACCCGGTTTTATTAGATTTTACCTGGCACGTACATCACAAAGGGTCAGATAGAAAACACCTGAAGACATTTATAATACAATTGATCACACGTGCTTATATCACCTATCTCTCACTAAATACAAGGGACTTAGGCTGAACGAGATTTTACGAGTCACTGCTATAACTGTCCACGACATACGTACGTACAATCGTGTATATAGGACATATACTAGTAACAACTATAATCCTAGTATACAGCACTGCATAAAGAACACTGACACAATTATAACTAATAGTATGTAATGTTGGGTATAGACCACATGGAAGTTGTTACCTTATACCATATACTGGTGGGGGTATAGAACACATGGAAGTTGTTACCTTATACCATATACTGGTGGATAAACGATTCTTACAAACTGTAACTATAGTCTTATAATATAGATCAATTTTAAACGTTTCACCTCCAGGAGAAGTGAAGAAAAACAAATCGGTGTTGATTTTTTTTTAATTCTTGCATTCATATTTGGTTATGTAGTCCAATTATTTCAAAACAAAATTCTAAATAGGCATTAGCACAAAGCGGACATTCTCTCTCTCCGGTGAAAGCTAATTGGAAATCGTGCAAAACTGGTTGAATTCTAAGGACAAAATTGTTTTTTTGTATCATAATAAACGGATTCTGGTTCATGTTGTTTATCAGTTTGTGAATTGTTTTTCTTCAAAACAAAAGCGCAGCTTCCTTCTTCTGGACACAAAGGAAAGATTCAACGTAATGATAGTGTTAACAACCTTTGTATAGTACTATAGTATGTTTAATAAAGTCTATTATCTGCTTATCATTCTTTGTGTTCTACTCAATATACATGTATATGTATAAACATTCTCATGTAACCTAATTCCCCTTTCTATTCTGGAATTACTTCCTTCAAAATAAACGATGTTATGAACCCAATGTTAGTTTGTACATTGTATTGATGTGAGTGATGGTTTAAGGATGTGATAGTGTAAGTTAGGGGTTATTTTATCTGTTAATGTTCATAATAGGCTGGTAGGTTTGTGTTGGTGTTAACTATAAATAGTAATAGGTAAGTGGATTAAGTAGGCGGTAAATGGCGAAGTAAACAGATAAATCTGTATATGCACTTTTTGATATAGATTGAACATAATGGAAGGTTTTTCATTGATATCCATAGAAAATGCTTCACCATATTTACTTCTGTTTCCTGAAAGGCAAAAGCGCACCCTTTGGATAAATTAAAATCTTTAAACGGGATCTTCATCGATTTATTTTTCTCAATGTTTGTATTTCAACGAAATATACTGACAGACCCCAACGACACAATGTTGTTATTGAACACGTTTGAAAAGCCTTTATTCAAAAGGAGGTACGATTTCAATGGCTGTATGGAGAACTATAATAGACATTTAGCGTCACGTGCTTACCAGTATATGTTGCAATTCTGAAGCTGTTCTAGGCAATTAACATTCTAGTTATAATTGTGTTCTTCTCGCCGTCTTTCTCCTTTATCTGACTTCCATAACCAGAGTTGTGTTTTGTAAGTCGCATCAATTTTAGACCAGTTGACGGTCCTTTTCTTTTTAACGCTGCTGTCGGGTAATACATAGAGGCTAAGAATAGAAATACACAAGCAAATTCGTGGAATTTATATCCCCCGCTTGCACGACATATTGTAGCTAGGTAACATTATTGAGGTTAGGTTTAAACATGTGAGTATCGACCTGTTGAGACATAATGTATAGCTTGAAACTTAAAGAAGAAAAAACAACCTATACTTCCTTGATTATCCGTAAATACGCACAAATCACATCGATTGGAAAACTTAGCATGAGTCGGATGTGCATATGGAATTTTGTTGAAAGATCTGATCAATATCTACAGCAATAATCACACAAAAACCGAAGAGGGTACGAGATAGGTGGAAAGACAGGAGTACAAATCATTGCAGATAATGACGTTATTCAAGGGGCTATAACTCCGCCAAATAAAGTCCCCTGAAAGTGGTCATCGAACTCAGCCGAGCCCCTTAGGCATTCAACCCTGTGACAAAGTTTGAAGAAAATCGGTTAACATTTGTTGTAGTGATTGCACGGAAACGAAACGCTGCATATAATGACGTTTTTCGTTATTCAAGGGGCCATAACTCCGCCAAATGAGGTTCGCTGAAAGTGGTCATTAAATTTGGCCGAGCACTGAGGGCATTTAACCATGTGAGCAAGTTTGGAGAAAATCTGCTTCATTTGTTGTAGTTATTGCACGGAAACGAAGCGTGACAGACAGACAGACAGACAGTCAGAGAGGCGGACAAACCCAAATTAACATCACCCGTTTCGGTGATAGCGGGGGATAAAACAAGTAACCAGGGTAACAAATTGGAGAATATCAGAGCAGTTTCTGCTATATACATTGATTAAGAAGATTTGGATAAACATGACATTTATCATTTCTTTCTTTGGAAAAAAATTCTCTCCGAGCCATGTCTTAGATATATATAATTTTAAGAGTGTTGATTTAGTAGAGTTAAGATGAAAATAGATATATGACATAGCTCATTTGTACTCTCTACCACGTGTAATTACATTAGTATTGCAGGGAACCATAAGAAGTCACATATCAAACATTTCGACTTGATATAGGAGATAGGAAGGTGCTTCGTGTCTCGCGTATATGACTCGTATCGCGGACCATTATTATCTAATCACTTCCAAACCCCATTTCATTCCATTGGTATTGAATAGAGACAACTTGTTTGACTTGTATGTGGTATTCATAGAATAATTAGACAGTTTTATGTTTAGGGCTCTGGAGTCTCAATGGCTTTAAAATCAAAAGAGCTATGTGTATTAATGAAACGTTATATCAGGACAAACATCATAGCACTGCCCGAACCACTATGTCGGTATGCCTCTGTGGATTGACTTCCAATTTGTGATATCATAATGATGTTTGCATTAAACTGCTGAAATAATATGTTGACATGTCTATAGGGATGTTTCGAAAATGGTAGCCAGTTGTCTCTTGTCTGACAGACATGGATGTAAATACCGAGAAACAATCATAAACATACTGTTTTTTCCAGAACGTTGTATGCCTGAAATATGTTCATAGTTTTTACTACTGATATACGCAGTTAGTCCGATTTTCAAAATTCCACAAATACACTGTCCTCAATGAGTTTCAGAAATTTGATAAACTCCCATCTCACTTTACATATGCAGCGCAATATATATAATGCTCGAGAACAAAGTAGCTTGATATATTTGCGTTTTTCATTATCGGTAGGCACTAGATTAAAAATCTGTCGTTCCTGGATTCGACTCCAGGTGGAAGCACTATTATGCCAACGTGTACTCACAGGGACAAACATCCGCACTGTCACCCTTACTCTAGGGTCACCTAATGCCACCCCTACAATACATATTGTTTACAGTGAACTGAAATAAGACCATCTCATCTTGATTGTGGTGTATATTCTTTTCCAGAATAAGGTTCTATTCTTATCTTAAGAATGTAATTTATCTCGTAATTCATGAATATTTAAATGAACAAGGGGAGGTAACTCTCGTAGCCAGACGTGGCTGAGATTAAACTAGAATACATTTTCACTGTTCAAGAAATCAAATTTGTGCCTATGGTATCTTGCATAACCAACAAAGTGTATCTAGATACATAATGTACAATGTTTCTGACTTATATATGTCCAGAATATGTCACACTAGTATTGTACAAATTTGAACATGACGATTAGTACAAAAGCTAGATGAGGTCAAAACAAAAGATTGCTAATGAAATAAATAATCTTATATCTAAATGATATCGAAACAGTTCACGGTCTTGAAAGTTATCTTTCTCGCTTGTTACTAGCTGTATTGCGCGTTGTTGTGTTACGTAACCTTTTAAGTATGATGTATTGTACATGTATGAACGCCATGCCCTATAACTTGTTATCCCATTTCACTGTCACTCTATCGTATAACGTTGATGATGTTCTGATATCGTATTTGATGAAATACCGTGGTTACCATTGGAATGTGTAATACTATACAGATCAAAGAAAACAAACTCCATATTGTGAATTTCAATATTGTAATTTAAACATAGTTCAAAAGTTCAATTATGAAAAACTGATGAAGTCCGTCTGATCTCTTCATTTGTTAAGATGGGATCTTCATTCAACTTCATCAACATAAACTCGCCACACCATTAATGCACAAAGTCAGTCAGATATATTTTCATTTGTAGAAAAAGTTATCTTCATTCAACTTTGTAAGTGTTCGAATCTGCAACTCACTCACTCTGCATTCCCATATAATAAAGTCAATCAGATATATATTCTTTTGTGGAAAATTAATCTTCATTCAACTTTGTAAGTTTTCGAGTTTGCAACTCACTCATTCTGCTCTGCATGCCCATATCATAAAGTCAATCAGATATATATTCTTTTGTGGAAAATTGATCTTCATTCAACTTTGTAAGTTTTCGAGTTTGCAACTCACTCATTCTGCTCTGCATGCCCTTATCATAAAGTCAATCAGATATATTTTCTTTTGTGGAAAATTAATCTTCATTCAACTTTGTAAGTTTTCGAGTTTGCAACTCACTCATTCTGCTCTGCATGCCCATGTTATAAAGTCAATCAGATATATTTTCTTTGGTGGAAAATTAATCTTCATTCAACTTTGTAATCATCTGCATTGCAACTCAATGTTCCTACATGATAATAATGATAATATACAATTTATATATGGCGCACTATATTATTTGTAAAACAATACAGTACGGCGCTCTATAGTACACACAGTGTACAAATAGTGCTCACTGTGGTGGAACACATCAACACTACAATCATAACCATAACACATACATGTATACAAAATCACATAAAGTCAATCAAATTCTATTTCATTTGGAGAAATAGAATCATCATACAACTTTATTTCATGATTTACATTTTTCAGAATAAATATCAAATCAGCAGCAAAAAACTAGTTGATTTAAGACAAAAATCATACATTTCCTTAATACCTAAAGCATTTACGAATAACGAAAATAAAAGACAAAGCTATTCCGTATGGAATCAACGAACAGGAAAACACAATGACTCAATGCAGTAGACACAAAACAAAAAAACAGAGGTACCCTGTACATTACAAATGAATCCAACAGACAAAAGTACCTTTCAAAGTACACACACAACAAACAGGCAAAATTACTCGATTCAGTCCATCCAGAAGTAGCAGACAAAAATACCCTATAACGTACACCCAAAACAAGTAGACTCTGCTTAGTACTGTTCACCTCAATCTAAATAGAAGAATTTCATCATGAAACAGAGGTTTAATCACTCGTTCACACAATATATATCAGTATAACTGCGACGTCACAGATCATTATGATACGTACAAGCCTCCTTATTACCCTTATTTAATAAAACCCTTCAGATTGCATTCTAGGAGAGAATGGAATCGTCATACAGGTTGACGGAGGTTGACAGAGGATACACGTTGATACACATACATATAACTACAGAGGATACACGTTGATACACGTACATATAACTACAGATGATTAACGCTGATACACGTACTCGTAACGTCAGAGGACAAACGCTGATACACGTAACTAAAGAGGATTAACGCCGATACACGTACTCCTAACTACAGAGGATTAACGCTGATACACGTACTCGTAACTACAGAAGATTAACGCTGATACACGTACTCGTAACTACAGAAGATTAACGCTGATACACGTACTCGTAACTACAGAAGATTAACGCTGATACACGTACTCGTAACTACAGAAGATTAACGCTGATACACGTACTCGTAACTACAGAAGATTAACGCTGATACACGTACTCGTAACTACAGAAGATTAACGCTGATACACGTACTCGTAACTACAGAGAATAAACGCTGATACACGTACTCGTAACTAAAGAGGTTAACGTCGATACACGTACTCGTAACTAAAGAGGATTAACGCCGATACACGAACTCCTAACTACAGAGGATAAATGCCGATACACGTACTCGTAACTAAAGAGAATTAACGCTGATACACGTACTCGTAAAAAAAGAGAATTAACAACGAAACACGTACTCGTTACTACAGAGTATTAACGCTGATACACGTACTCGTACATGTAACTAAAGAAGATTAACGCTGATACACGTACTCGTAAATAAAGAGAATTAACAACGAAACACGTACTCGTAACTACAGAGGATTAACGCCGATACACGTACTCGTAACTACAGAGGATAAACGCTGATACACGTACTCGTAACTAAAGAGGTTAACGTCGATACACGTACTCGTAACTAAAGAGGATTAACGCTGATACACGTACTCGTAAATAAAGAGAATTAACAACGAAACACGTACTCGTAACTACAGAGGATTAACGCCGATACACGTACTCGTAACTAAAGAGGATTAACGCCGATACACGTACTCGTAACTAAAGAGGATTAACGCTGATACACGTACTCGTAAATAAAGAGAATTAACAACGAAACACGTACTCGTTACTACAGAGGATTAACGCTGATACACGTACTCGTACATGTAACTAAAGAAGATTAACGCTGATACACGTACTCGTTAATAAAGAGGATTAATGCTGATACACGTACTCGTAACTAAAGAGGATTAACGCCAATACACGTACTCCTAACTACAGAGGATAAACGCCGAATCACGTACTCGTAACTACAGAGGATTAACGCTGATACAAGTACTCGTAACTACAGAGGATAAACGCTGATACACGTACTCGTAACTAAAGATGATACACGCTGATACAGGTACTCGTAACTAAAGAAGATTAACGCTGATACACGTACTCGTAAATACAGAGAATTAACGCTGATACACGTACTCGTAACTACAAAGGATAAACGCCGATGCACGTACTGGTTCATGTAACTAAAGAAGATTAACGCTGATACACGTACTCGTAACAACAGAGGATTAACACGTATAGGGGAGTCAATATCAATCCTATGCAACTTATTCAAACGATCTTGTTTGTCTCTCATTTTCTCCCTTTTTCAACATCCCTGACCTGACTAAATCCTGACCAGAAACCACCTAAGATGATGCCTGTTTTTTCTGTCCAAAAAATGTAATTTACCTTTTACAAATAAAGTCCCAACATATCTATAAATACTCAACTGAAAAAAGGGTTCTGATCTAACAGGAACAGAAATCATAGTACTATAATGGATGGAAATATAAATCAATTAAATATTGTAAAACGTTAATGACATTTACTACGTAACACAAGTATTAATGAGACTATTTAGGTTACTGCTCTGATGTGTGTTTTAATAAACCTGTTATCAGTCATAATTGTATTTGGAAATGATGGAGAGAAATGTTTTTAAAAAATATTACTGTAAACATATTTTGATTATAATTTGACTTTTATCAAGGGAGGTAATCTGCTTGTCATTTATTCAAGATGAATCTTTATCTACATCGCTGTGGAGGCAAATGAATACAAGATATCATAGACGTTTCTCTGACAGATATTTACAATCGTTATACTGTCTGTGCAATCAGTGACCAACGTAACGGTAGTTACTGAACAATTAATACAGGCATACTATTATTTCAAACAAATTGTTTGAGTTCGCATTTTATCACTAAATGTTTCTGTAGGAGTTAAACTAATTTCAGTTCCTGAATAATGGCAAACTAGCTAATTTATGTAATTTTGATAAATAAAAATAATTCCACTTCTGAGTTATGGCAAATACTAGCATATACATGTAATTTTGATAAATAAGAAATTGTAGAGCTGCATATTTGCATTCACAAAATGTAAGAGGTATTCCTATGTTATTATATGGCAAAAAACGTCATGTTACTTTGCTGAACTCTTATTTAAACCATAATTTGTGTAAAAAAAACACGTAATATTATTATATATTAACCACTAAATACACGCAATGTTATTATATATCAACATAAACTAAACATTATGTTAATATATGGAACACAACATTCATGTAATGTTATTACATACTTACGCTTATTATCTCATGCTACCATATATTAACACAATCTAGACGTAGTGTTACTAAAATGTTGTATGAACACTAACTAGATCTATGTTACTTTATATTAACACACTCTAGATGTAATGTTACTATATACTAACACTAACTAGATCTATGCTACAATACATTAACACACTCTAGACGTAATGTTACTATATACTAACACGGACTAGATCTATGTTACTATATATTAACACATTCTAGACGTAATGTTACTATATACTTACACGTACTAGATCTATGTTACTATATATTACACACTCTAGATGTAATGTTACTATATACTTACACGTACTAGATCTATGTTACTATATATTACACACTCTAGATGTAATGTTACTATATACTTACACGTACTAGATCTATGTTACTATATATTGCACATTCTAGATGTAATGTTACTATATATACTAACACGAACTAGATCTACGTTACTATATATTAACACATTCTATATGTAATGTTACTATATATTTACACGTACTAGATCTATGTTACTATATATTACACACTCTAGATGTAATGTTACTATATACTAACACGTACTAGATCTATGTTACTATATATTAACACATTCTAGACGTAATGTTACTATATACGTACACGTACTAGATCTAAGTTACTATATATTACACACTCTAGACGTAATGTTACTATATACTAACACGTACTAGATCTATGTTACTATATATTCACACATTCTAGACGTAATGTTACTATATACTAACACGTACTATATCTATGTTACTATATATAACACACTCTAGATGTAATGTTACTATATACTAACACGTACTAGATCTATGTTATTATATATTAACACATTCTAGATGTAATGTTACTATATACTTACACGTACTAGATCTATGTTACTATATATTATCACACTCTAGACGTAAGGTTACTATATACTAACACGTACTAGATCTATGTTATTATATATTAACACATTCTAGATGTAATGTTACTATATACTTACACGTACTAGATCTATGTTACTATATATTATCACACTCTAGACGTAAGGTTACTATATACTAACACGTACTAGATCTATGTTATTATATATTAACACATTCTAGATGTAATGTTACTATATATTTACACGTACTAGATCTATGTTACTATATATTACACACTCCAGATATGTTACTATATACTTACACGTACTAGATCTATGTTACTATATATTAACACACTCTAGACGTAAGGTTACTATATACTAACACGTACTAGATCTATGTTATTATATATTAACACATTCTAGATGTAATGTTACTATATACTTACACGTACTAGATCTATGTTACTATATATTAACACACTCTAGACGTAATGTTACTATATACTAACACGTACTTGATCTATGTTACTATAAATTAACACATTCTAGACGTAATGTTACTATATATACTAATACGAACTAGATATACGTTACTTTATATTAACACGTTATATGTAATGTTACTATATATACTAACACGAACTAGATCTATGTTACTATATATTAACACACTCTAGACGTAATGTTACTATATACTAACACGTACTTGATCTATGTTACTATATATTAACACATTCTAGACGTAATGTTACTATATATACTAACACGAACTAGATATACGTTACTTTATATTAACACGTTCTAGATGTAATGTTACTATATATACTAACACGAACTAGATGTACGTTACTATATATTAACACTCTAGACGTAATTTTACTATATACTTACACGTACTAGATCTATGTTATTATATACTAACACAAACTATATATATGTTACACTATATACTAACACTATATTTAGTTATGATACATGATACTAACCCACTCTTTACGTGTCGATAACTGGCAACGAAATAATATCAGTGATACCCTAAAGCAGGATATGGATTGGCAAGTGTGGCAAGAAAGCACATTATGTTTCTTACTCTAAGGAGTATTACAAAATTTTAGTAAAGAAGAAGAAACTAAGAAAGCAGTATGACTTAGCAAAATGAACACTATCTCCTCAGGTATACCATACAAAAAATAAAACCATCGCCGCTCTAGTTAGTGAAGAAATACCAGACTTTGAAATATAAGTGACAGTAATATGTCATTTTGTCTATAAGAATATTCTAACTCCATACAATAGGGGTAAAACAAACAGAGTAACGTTTGCTACTGTTATAATGCTGTCATTTGTAAGGATGTACGTGTAAAGAGTGATGATTTAATGTTAGATTCTAAACAACATTCATTATTGATAGCATTAAATTAATTTTAAGTTTGGTATGATCATCTTAAAATCTTTTGACTAGTGATATTGATACTTTAATGGTAAACTGATGTTTCATTTTAATATAAGATGACGAAACAAATAAAAGTTTCATGTAAAATGTAATATTATTTAAACTGGCATGACTGTATCGGCCTTTGAAGTGAGCAGTGGATACAGGGAACATTCCTCACTACTAACTTAACTTAAAGTGTTAAGCTTTCCGTAAATATCAATATGCGGGGACAGAAACTGTAACGTGTCATAACAAAACAAATAAATAACATCACGTTGAAACAAATACAATGAAATAAATACAATTAACAAATGACGTCGGACTGATGGCGGCTATTGAACCTTTGATATGGGTTTGGTTTTAGGTTTACCGTAACCCCCGAAGATATGCTCGCCATATTCTCTGTCTGGTCTGTCCAAGGTGCTATGTAGCCAATCAAACAGATAGGAGTTGAAACCGAAGTTTACATGGAAATACCTGAAATAAAATTTGACATGTCATTTCGTGTCTTGTTTTTTGCATGATGGCGGAAAGGATTGAATATAACTGTAGTATAACTTCATTTCCTTATTATTGTTACTCATCATCTGTCCGAAGAATTCTTTTTTAGATATGTGTATCACGACAATTGATGAAAATTAAATCCGAAATACAATTAAAGCCATGTTGGATATGATATTTGATCTACTGACATTAATAACAGTAAAAATTATGATGAGGATGAGTGTTATGTATCCGAATATAAGACAGAAACTTGACATTATATCCCCTGTTACCTCAACCCTTCACCCCTTTCGCATCAACAAAAAGACCCATAGTACTAAACATTACAGCTGATCGAATCAAAATCTTATTTAAAATAAGCCTCATGGAGATGGAGATATTTCTCAAATCATTAAGAATGTCATTGTCTCCCTAAGATTGTCCCTCATATGCTTTAACTCAATAAAACAATTGATGCATGTGTGCTACTCAATAGTTGGAAACAAGCTAATAAGAACGTAGCTCTCGGGCGCCGAAAGCGCCCAAGCGAAGCTCTTTAATGGTAACACATGCGTGCGTAAACAGAGTTGCTTCCCCTTACTACACGTTGCCTTTAATTATTAGACGTCCAGTGGTGAAACCGGAAGTGTATCCTTGAAGCAATGACAATTGTGTTTCAATCCATACATGAATTTCTGCATAGAGTGAAAACAATCTTCATGTTTTATTACTTGTTTATTTTGATAAAAACTAATATACATTGTGAGTGAAAAAAATGTCTATCACATAAAAGATACTACATGTAACTTCGTTTAGAGATTGTCATACTAAGACGTCAAAAGCACGTCACAACCCATCGGCCTTCATCGGTTATTTCCGGAAGGATGAAAAATAACCGGGAAATCCTGGAACTGATGTCCGTTGCAATTATCTCTTTGTCGGTGTTTCAAGACTTTTTATTTCTGTTTTTGCCACATGCACAAAAAGTAAAAATGCGGATATTTTCTGAAGATCCTTTTTGTTATCAACCCGGTTCTGTTAATATTTTTACTGGGAGATATCTTAAAAAAGAGCCGGTATTAAACCAATAGGTCAACGTGTACATTTATTTTTCATCATCTTTTGATTTCCATTTGATGAGAATATGAACGAAATAATTAACATTTTTGAAAGTCTGTTTATAGTCTTTACATTATTTATTTATGCATCACCACTCATAAAAGAAACAATGGAAAATGCATATATGTCGAAATCAACAATAATTCTGCAGACATTCAGCAACGTATTACTTTTTTACAACGCGTGCCGATATCTAACTAGTTACAGACAGAAACTGTTTAATTTTATTTGGCATCATTACCTGTCAAACCTCGGTGACAGTTACAAAATTTGAAATTCAATCCAGTGTTTTAGGATAGAAGGGTAATTGAGACTACCTATCGATATAACGACAATCTCAGTTACATCAAAGTATTACAATGTTTTCTTTTTTTCAATTTTAATTTTTGCAACTTACATCTCTATACATTTTCTTTGACTAGTCGTCAAATATGTAACATGCACTTTTTTCTATAGAAATTACCAAACAGTTTTTCCCCAGCTAATCTCAATCATTCTTTTTGTGCCCTGACGGAAGCGCGCAGAGGATTTAATTCCTAATATGGGAGGAAGTTGGAGTATCCTGAGAAAACCTGCGTGGACGGGCAGGTGACCGGAATTGAATCCGGCCATATTGGTGAAGACGAGCGCACTATCAACTGCGCCACCCAACCCATCATATACGTAACGCACAAGAACAAATATCTACTTTAGCTTTGACTGGAAGACAACTGCGTCATTGATGCAAAAATTGTATTGTGGATACATTTTTATCAATCATCAACGATACAAAAAAATCTACATACGGGAGACCAGGGCAAGTTCGGCCACCCCTGATATTTTTGTTTTTGAGCTAATATTAACAACTTTACGAATCTTAGCAGTTTAGTTGGCTGGGCATTCTACGACAAAATGGCAAGGAATACTCTAATGCAAAATTACTAAACAGAAGAAAATTACGTTTGAGAGGGTAGAAAGAAAATCATGATCTCGCTTCTAGTTATGCGAACTTTTTGAAACAGGATTGCTACTTTTTTACGGTCAAACGTGTTACACACCGACAGCTTCAAATGATATACATAGAAGTCAAGCCAATCACTCACTACCATATTGCAGTACGATAAGAATTTATTGAAATATCAATTCGAACCCGAACAGGTTCGGCCAATGATACCTTGGCAAGTTCGGCCCATGTAACACATAAAAAGTCGTAAAATTAGCGGTAAAATCTGACGTTGCATGCTTTATGACTACATAATTAAGCTGATCTTAATGGGGGCCGAACTTACCCGAATGCCTGTCCGAACTTACCCCATGGCGGGGCTCGTTCGGCTATCCGATCTTCCGATAGGAAAGTTAAATCATGTTCAAAATCGGACGCGATGCCATACTTCCCACAACGGACTTAAATAAAAAAAAAAAGGTCGAACTTGCCCCGGTCTCCCCTATTGTTATATCGGTCTTAATCTCATTAGAGTTTGTGTTTTATTGTTATTCCCCGACTTGCCGACTTTAAAAAAGGTTTATCTTATTTCATTTTGAATATTCAGTATTCTGAATCAGTAAATATCAGAGATCAACAAAAGCTACGCTCTTTTAAGGCTTTTCCTTTTCATATTATAAATACCACTTATAAACAAGCTAATATAAATACCAATTATAAACAAGCTAGTATCAATACCACTTATAAACAAGCTCATATAAATACCACTTATAAACAAGTTAATATAAATACCACTTATAAACAAGCTAATATAAATACCATTTATAAACAAGCTCATATAAATACAACTTATACACAAGCTCATATAAATACCACTTAAAAACAAGCTTATATAAATACCACTTATAAACAAGCTCATATAAATACCACTCATACACAAACTAGTATCAATACCACTTATAAATAAGCTAATATAAATACCACTTATAAACAAGCTCATATAAATACCACTTATAAACAAGCTAATATAAATACCACTTATAAACAAGCTAGTATCAATACCACTTTTAAACAAGCTTATATAAATACCATTTATAAACCAGCTAATATAATTACCACTTATAAACAATCTTATATAAATACCACTTATAAATAAGCTCATATAAATACACCTTATAAACAAGTTAATATAAATACCACTTATAAATAAGCTCATATAAATACCACTTATAAACAAGCAAATATAAATACCACTTGTAAACAAGCTCATATAAATACCACTTATAAACAAGCTAATATAAATACCACTTATAAAGGAAATTGTTCGTCCAATGATGTCACTAATTATAGACCAGTAACTTCACGATAGCAAGCTTATGTATAATAAAAAAATATTGAAATTAAATAAAACAGAAACTGTTTCACTGTCCAAACAAATAAGTATTTCTATACTTCCTTAAAAGACAAAGGTTTTACCAAACTAGACAAAGGATCCTGAAAGCGTTGGAATGAACGATGACTTACTTATGGTGGTTGTCATGGAACTGGGAGGGCGGTTGCCAAGGCCAAAAAGCGTCCATCTTGACTCCCGAGTGGTCCATCAGTCCGTAGTAGTAGGTATACAGTAGGACGGGAACATAGACAGCTGGAACACGAACAGCAACTGGTTGTTAAACGGTCAGGTATGGCGGCTAGGTCGAGTATGACGGACAAGGCAATGTCAATACAACGGAAGCCATTACAGAGATGGACGATCACTTACTATAGTTAAGTCTCTTCTGTCACCATATCACGATTCATCATATAGTATTTAAAATTCGAAAGCACACCGAGATATATATTTATAACATCTTTTTTAAATTCTACGTCGTCTGTACTTAATCCCTACAACTACCAAAATGTGAACATGGCCTTCCCGCCTTTCAGTTCGATTGTCAAGAGATTCGTAGGATCCTCTGTCACTTTTTAAAAATCTAACTGTCACGTTATTATTTTGATTATATTTTTTAACAATTAGTCACCATTAATTAACAATAACGCTTTGATACAAATTAATTCATTAAACTAAGGGGGAGAGGTTCAATCTCACATTCAACATCTACTTAATGAAACGGAGTAATCATTACAAGTCTTTAACCGCGCCATAAGTGAGTTTAGCGAGATAATGCTAGGGTCCAGGAAAACATACCGAGGTGAATGGATGTAGTTATCGACAAGGGAGAAGAATGACGCAAGAAGATATGTGAATAAAGGGATGTTCGACTCAAAGTTACCAGGACTGAAAGAATCTACAGTGAAAAACAAGAACGTAAAGGAGCGAGACAAGTCAAGAAATCCGTTTAGGTAGAAATTAACTCATTTTCGATCATCCAGGGGTTACGCTCACTTACGCTCTATGCTCAGATTGAAGCTGACTACGAAACCTAAATTTACTACAAGAAGAAAAGACATAAAAGGAGTTTACAATATCGCAATGAAATTTGAGGAAGACTCTTGCCCTAGTCAACACAAGAGCGTAGAGGCGATATCAGATGGTCGAGAAATAATAAAGGCTGTCGCTATTACTACCCGAATTACACTCGGGGCATCTTCACTGGAAAGCGGTTTATTTTATTCAATTGTATTTCATCGACGCATTGGTCGATTAAATGCAGTTAAATTAACAGATTGCGACTAATAACATTAAAATGTAATTAGAGGATTAGTAAATAATTAAAAATATAACAATTTAATTATATATGCATTATTGTATTAATTTGTGTATTCAACCGTTAATCATTTATGCTGGATATATTTATAATACCCCGTCCATGAAGTGACCGGTTCAGATTGCAAGCCAAGTAATATACAACATGGCAGCACATTACGTTCACTTTGCTGGAAGGAGACGAATCTTTTGAAATAATACAGTGGTTATTTCCTGTTATTTCCTGTCGCTTTGCTGGGCAAACCTCACTTTTGGCCTTAATGTTGAGCGTTCGCCCAGGTGAGGAAGGCAATGAGTTCTGTTCCCAGGCCAGGACATACCAAAGTCCTTAAAAATGGTAGTTGTTATTCCCTGCTTAACATTCAGCATTAAGGGGAATGGCAACAACTGGTTCACCCGTTATCAGTATAATGTGACCGGGCAGAATGCTGTGATTGATGCCTTCGGCATGGTATTTCAGTGAGATAGCACTATAAAGTCGGCATCAGATCCACGCTATCACAAGAAGGCAAGCACACCAAATTACCCTGTCTCCTGCATACACACACGCAAAAACGCATACACTGCAGACATGGAGGCAAGTCCTTAAATGACCTTAGCTGTTAATAGGACGTTAAACAAAACTAAACCAAACCAAACCTTTAAACAACCTCTTCAGGAATCGCCCTTGGTGATGATATTTGACGAGTAGCATTCTTGGATAGAGTAGTATAACATTTCATATAGTCTGGAACATTTTTATATGGAAATATTTGCAAAAGTGTTTTTATCTACCTGAAACCCCTTCAATATTGGCCCTGCTCCCTAACCATTGGCCTTTTAATATTTACCCCCTTCATGTTAACACTGACTCATACCAATTAGCCCTCTAACTCCCTAGTTGTTGTTCCTCTTAACTATTAGCCGTTGTTGCCAAATACATAATAACCCCCTACTTAATGTCCCATATAGTTGTAGCCCCCACATGTAAGCTCCTGTACTTGTTGACCCCTGTAATTATTAACCCCCTAGCCTAATTACCACATCCCTGTTCTGACAGCTCTACATGCAAAATAGCCCCTGAACCCATTGCCCCTCCTATGTTTTAACCTTCTGCCCATTATGTTTATCAGGACTGCACCCGCAAGCTTAAACACCAACAACAATGAGCCTCCTTTCCATAAGCCCACACCTGTTAGCCCCCTACCGGTAAACCCAAACCATTACTGCCTCACATTAACACTCATATGGATGTGCTTCCTACCTGTTAGCCCTCTAGCTATTAGCCCACTTACTAATAAACCCCTAATTGGTGCCCCCCACCCCAACCCAGCAGTTAGCTCCATTCTAATAACCTCCTTCTTGTTACCCCCTCTAAGTTGTAGCCCCTACATGTAAGCCCATGTATTTGTTAACCCCTTTACATATTAGCCCCCTAACCTAATTACCACGTTCCTAGTCTGACAGCTCTCCAATAACCTCTGGACCCAGTGGCCCTCCTATATTCTAGCTCTTTGCCCATTATCTTTCTCACCACCGCTCCATCCGCAAGCTTTTACACCCACAACAACGAGCCTCTTTTCCAGAAGCCCACACCTGTTAGCCTCATATTTGTAGCCCCCTTCCTGTAAACCCCTAACCATTACTGCCTCATATTAACACTCATATTGATGTGCTTCCTACCTGTTAGCCCTCTAGCTATCAGCCCACCACTTCCCGATAACTCCCTAATTATTGCTCCCCTCCCAAGTTGTTAGCTCCATCCTATTAACCTCCTTCTTGTTACCTCCTAGTTGTAGCCCTCACCTATGTTATACCCTACTTTATCCCAACTAAATGTTTACCGCCCCCCCCCTCCCCCCTTCTTGTTTGCCCCTACTTATAAGTTTCCTGCTGTTGTCCTCATTTCTTGTGGTTTCATTAGTGCTTGTGTTGATGTCGTCATGTGGTGGTGTGGTTCCTGGTGGTGCATCTCTTCTAGCAATGGTGTTCTCTTACCAGTGGTGGTGTGCCCCCTGCTGATGGTGTCAGATCCTTCCAGGTGTTTTTGTCCTTCCTAGTGTTTGTGTCAATCCTTGCTGTGGAATCCTTTAGTTTTGGTGTTGGTGGTGTCCATCCTACTGTTGTCTTCACTTCTTGTGGTTTTGTCGGTACTTGTTGTAATGTTCTTCCATGTGGTGGTGTTGTTCCTGGTGGTTGCAGCGCGCCTGGCATAGCATGGTGTCCTTACCAGAAGTGGTGTCATTTAAGGTGGTGGGGTCCCTTCTACGGCTATTTTCAGTCCTGTTGTGGGACCCAAACAGGACTGATGCCACCACTAGGACGGACAGCATCACCAGGAAGGATGTCATCACCAGGAATAATACAGTATAATCCAACCTTGAGAGATTCCACCATCACCAGGATCATCAACAGTTGTATCCTTCCTGGTGACTTGCCTTTACCCAATTTCAAGGTCAGAAATGTGATTGCCAATGATACTCAATAAAGGTGAGCAATTCAGACAAATTTGACAACTTGTTTTTTAGCTTGCCAGTTGAGCTTATAGTATGGTGTGTTGTCCATCGTCCGTCCGTCGTCCGTTAACTTTTTCTTTGAATATCTTTAGAACTGAAAGACCTAGGGCCATGATATTTGGCAAATGGGTACCTGGGATAGAGTGCTATAAGTCTCATCAAATAAACAACCTTACTTTACTTTCAAGGTCACAGGGGTTAGATATGTAAAATCCTTTGAACTTCTTTTGAATAACAAGGAGGTTCACAGTAATAATACTTGGCCAGTAGGTACCTGGCATGTAGTGCTATAAAGTTTTCTTAAAAAATGACATTGACCCACTTTAAACATCACAAGGGTCAAATGTTTTTAAAACTTTTAAAGATCTTCTTCAGAATAACCAGAAGTTCCAGAATACTGTTACTTGGCCAGAAGGTACCCGAGACAGAGCGATATAAAATTCCTCAAATAAATGACCTCAACCTACTTTCAAGGTCACAGGGGTTAAACGTGTTATAAACGTTTAAACATCTTCTTTTGAATAACCAAGAGGTCTAGAGCAATGATATTCAGCCTATAGGTACCTGGACATAGTGATATAAAGTTTTCTCAAATAAAGACCTTGATCTACTTTCAAGGTCAAATGGGTCAAATATGTAAATATCTTCTCCCCTGCAGGTGGGGGATCGGGAAAAGAATACATCTGCTGTTACCCGGACCACTGCATGTATCGTACGAGGCGACTAACGTGGGAACCCCCTGCGGAATTGGGGATTCACTTTTATTTCCTCTATTTGGGGACACAAAAGCGACAAAATAAATCTGCTACACCCAATGCAACATTTGGGATCTTTATCTTTCTTTCTATTTCTAACTAACTTTTATTTCCTTGCGCCTTGCTTGGCAAACCTCACCCTTGGCCTTAATAATGAGCGTTCGTCCAGGTGAGGAAGGCAATGAGTTCTGTCCCAAGGCCGGGACATACCAAAGTCCAGAAAATGGTGTTTGTTATTCTCTGCTTATCATTCAGCATTTAGGGGAATGGCAACAACTGGTTCACCCGTTATCAGTATAATGTGACCGGGCAGAATGCTGTGCTTGGTGCCTTCAGCATGTATTTCAGTGAGATAGCACTATAAAGTCGGCATCAGATCCACGCTATCACAAGGACGTAAGCACACCAAATTACCCTGTCTCCTGCATACAAACAAGCAAGCACGCCTTAAATGACCTTAGCTGTTAATAGGACGTTAAACAAAATTAAACCAAACTAAACCAAACCTTTAAACAACTTTCTCAGGAATCGCCCTTGTTGATGATATTTGACGAGTAGCATTCTTGGATAGAGTAGTATAAAATTTCATACAGTCCTACTTGATTTGAAACAGCATTCTATTACTTCCATGATTGTATCAAATATACTGAAGATCGTGTTGTACTTTTCAGAATATTTTCCATGACACTCACAACCATTTATCATTAGATAATGATAATGGTTGTGAGAGATGTGATGAAAAAGAAAACAAACATATTCTCTTATCTATATCCCATTCCATCTTAAGTTCTAGGAGATTCAGGACATTTAACTTCAAATTTGAATGAAATTTAAATTATATTTTTTTACAATTCATTAACATTTTTTCCCCCTCAATGTGATTCTTCTGATTTCCATAATTGGTACATGAATATTTATATTAATATTT
>NW_018408416.1:49026-174832 GCF_002113885.1 Mizuhopecten yessoensis | reverse complement strand
GGGGGGGGGGGGGGGGGGGGGGGGGGGGGATATATTGGGAAAAACTACATAAATAAGAATATAAAGCTTTTACAACATGTTGATTATGTATCTTACCTGTGCTTAATATGCATAGATTAAACTATTTGGTAGGATTGAATTTTCCAAACTCATCAGTAGATGGCCTTGTGTGTTACAATGAACTTTTTGGCCTGTATCTGTTGGGTGCGGTAATTTTATCCCATCAAATGTTTATACATGCAGCTTCAACAAATTATTTTTCTTTTCTCTTCATAAAATGTATATTTATATCTTATATGTCTTTTCGGTATCAAAATAAAAGGTTAGAATTTAAACCATTATATTCAATTATAAAAAAATGGGTATTAGTAGTTGTTTCCCCTAATTTAATTATCAATTTGATAAAACCAACTTGTTTATATGTGTTTGTATGTGTTCTAATGTCTTTGTCTATGCTTGTACCGCTGTTTGTTACTATGTTTGGAGAGGGCTTAAATAGGCTATGCCTGCTGCCCAATCAATTTGTCCTTTGACAATCAAATTTATTGAAATTGAACGGTCAGCATTTAGGGGAATGGCAACAACTAGTTCAACCGTTGTCAGTATAATGTGACCGGGCAGAATGCTGTGCTGGGTGTCTTCGGCATGGTATTTCAGTGAGATAGCACTATAAAGTCAGCATCAGATCCATGCTATCACAAGGAGGCAAGCACACCAAATTACCCTGTCTCCTGCATACAAACACGTAAGCACGCATACACTGCACACATGGAGGCACGTCCTTCAATGACCATAGCTGTTAATAGGACGGCAAACAAAATTAAACCAAACGTTTAAACAGCTTCTTTCGCAATCACCCTGACGAGTAGCATTGTTGGATAGAGTAGCATAAAATTTCATATAGTTTGGAACATTTTTATATGGAAATATTTGCAAAAAATTAAGTAAACCCCAGAGCTAACTAGGATAACATGAATATATTCATCTAATTATGTTGAGTATGGGTAGATATGGATAAAGAGTGGGGCTCTTAACAAATGACTTTCCAGTGTGTCTCATTTTGGGCCCTGCCCCTTTGCGCCAATTAATCCCAGGCAACAACACTCTCCGTTTATACATAACTCAATACCCGGGCACAAAGATTCTAGACCAAATTTGGTTAAAATCACTACAGAAGAATTAAAAAATCCTTTATTACAATTATTTGGTCCTGCCCCTCTGCCCCCAGTGGGGTTGCGCAACACCCTCTGTTCAAACAAAATTGAATCAACTTTGCCCAAAGCTGGTCTAGGACAAATTAGTTTAAATCCCTCAATTAGTACAGAAGGAGAAAGATTTTTAAGATTGACCTTTATTCCTCCTATTGGGCCCTGCCCCTCTACCTCAAAGGGGTGCCTAAAATGCTATGGGACAAAATTGGTTAAAATCCCTCCATCGATCGGTACAGAAAAAGAAGGATTTTGAAGTTTTACCTCCTTTTCCTGTATTTGGTCCCACCCCTTTGCCCTAAAGGAGTGTGAGAACACCCACTGGTTATATAAAATTAAGTCCTTTTTGCCCAATGATGTTCATGACAATATTTGGTCAAAATTGACTGAGCCCTTAAGGACTATTAAAGGAAAACGTCCTTTGGACCAGGTGAGCAAAACATTTGAGGTGTGTAATGGTCAGATTATTAAATAGGCAATCAATACTCAACTTATATATAATAGATCTTTGTTAGAACATTTTGTTACTCTACACCTAATAAGCCTATATTCTAATAGTTTAATGCTCAATTCAAAGTTGGTCTAGCTCATTCAATCGGATCCTGAACTTTCACACGTTTCACCCTTGAACATTCTTTTGATCAGACATTGTAGCCCTTAACCCTAGCATGGTACTTGCAAAATATTATTATCCTACGCTTCTTGAATGTTCAAAATATGCCCTTTAAATGTTTTAACACATTTGACTCGTGTGACCTTGACTGTCAGGGTCATTCATATGAAAAAAAGTTGGAAGCCCTTCATCCTAGCATGCTAAAGGTTTAATCATATTCCTAGGCCTCTTGGTCATTTAGAAGAAGTTGTTCTAATGTTTAAACACATTTTGCTCCGGAGTCAAGGTCGTTTCTGTGAACAAGCTTGATATCAAAACATAAAAATAGTTTGAGATCTACAGTTGCTCATAATGAAGATTTCGATACACATATGCTACCAGGTTTACCTGGCCCTTTCCCTGTGATCGTCTTTGCATGACTACATAATTATAATTTTAATGAGAATACTTTGTCATGATTATTTTAATAGTTATGTACTTTTAGAATGTTGTTAAAAAGTGGAGCCTTACCTATCATACCTGTATCATTATAACTCCACACTATGAGAAAGCCATAAGAATTCTAAGGAGAACTAAAACTTGATGCTTCATCCCAGATCTTGAACATGAAGTGCAGAAGGCCTGTATCTCTCACCTGGTTCTTCAGTCAGAATCCAGAACTTATCTGTTGAGCCTTGAACATCAATAACCGAAGAAGTTATAAAATGCTACAACAATATTCAGCTGAGCAGAGCAATTGTATCCTTAAGGATTAAGTCTTAGAAGCAAACTTTATTAATAATAAATCCTAATAAAAGGAAGATACATTACTTCAACAAATTACCTACAGACATATTATGACACAATTTATTCTAGTTTTTGGGGAGGGAACAAGAAAATCAGTAAAATTGATGGATTATGCTGATTGAAAAGGTCACTGAGACTAAAATAAAGTGTGACCTCACTGGGATCTAGCCTTGGGTGTACAGACTCAAAGTGGTGAAATTACACATCTTCCGCAAGTCAGAAGTTTTATGGCCCAGACAATGTATTTAACCTTTGAACTTCATGTGATCATGACCTTGGGCTACAGACCCATGAATTTGATCGTTGGCCTCAATTGGACTTTGACCTTGGGCCTATGAACCCAATTGTGTTTGCCACACACTGCGTTGCCATCCTACATAGCCCCTTAAGTTTAATTGAGTAATCTTCAGCAAGCTAAAACTATGACGCCCAACAATGAATTTGACCTTGGACCTGAATATAACTTTGACCTTCGGGACATAGACCCAATTAGTGTTTACAATACTCTGTCCTGCCATCCTACATATATGTATATCTCTTAAATTGCATTGAGATATCTTCAGTGAGTAAAAAGTTATGGCCTGAACAATGAATTTGACCTAAGACCTCAATGTGACCTTAACCTTTAATGTAAAAACTCAATTGTGGTTTGCAACAGACCATCTTGCAATCCTACATTTATTCCTTTAATTTCATTGAGTTACCCTAAGTCAAAACTTTTAGCCAAGACAGTGAATTTGACCTTTGAAATCAATGTGACAATGACCTTGGATGTACTCACCTTACAGTAGTATGCGACACATTGCCTTATCATCCTACATTTATTCCTTAAATTTTATTAAGATATCTTCAGAGGTTCAAAAGTTATGGCTCAGATTATCAATTTGACCTATGACCTAAGTGTGACCATGACTTTGGCTGTATATTGACAGTTTGCAGTTTCTATAACACTTTACCAAAATACATTATTTTTTTAATAAGTGCAAATTTGCAGTATTGCTTTGTTTTAAAACATACAAAGTCAGAGAAGATAACTATGTAACTTTCAGGGGAGACATTTTTAAAATTGTGTTTTTTGTAAAATATGTTTTTTTTTCCGGTATTCAGTTAGGATATTGCAACTTGTAATACTTGATAAAAATGAAAATCGCGAGATTTCAACTACCTGTAGTTTCAGACTAAATATTTATTCGTTAAGTTGAATTAGTGTTAAGTTTGAAGATATATCAGAATATTTTGTTTCTAGGGGAATTGCCAATTTTCACCTTAGGAATGGGGAAATTGATGAAATTTGAGAAAAATAAACATTTACCAAAATACACTTCTTTTTTTCAATAAGTGCAAATTTGCAGTATTGACTGTTTCATAGTGATACAAAGTCAGAGAAGATATATCCAAGCAACATTCTGAGGAAAAATTTGACAATTTGCAGTTTTTATAAAATGTGATATTTTTCAGTATTAGTTTGTATATTGCGACTTGTAATACTTGATTAAAATGAAAATTGCGAGATTTCAACTAGTTTCAGACTAAATATTTGTCCGTTAACTGGAATTTGTGCTGAATTTGAAAATATTTAAGTATATTTTGTTGTTCCTGTAGGAATTGGACTCTTTTCCCACATGAGGAAAATTCAACAGATTTCAAACTAAATATTTGGCTGTTATATAGAATTAGTGTTAAATTTGAAGAGACATTGAAATCTCTCGTTCCTGGGATAATTTGAATATTTTCCACCCTAGAAATTGTGGTGGAAATGTTGAAACTTGAGGATATAGTCAATATTTCAAAATAGACTTTTTCTCAAAAATAACACATTTGTAGTATCCCTTTGCTTTATAGTCAAAGAAAGTCACAAAGGATGATTGAAAAAGAAGTCCCTGGGGAGATATTTGAGTTTTTTGTACAATTTCATGTTTTATGAGGTATTATGATATTACCACCTGCCATACTTGATAAAATTTGAAATCCTCACATTTTAACTGATTTCAGCCTAAATATTTGGCCGCTATGTAGTATATGTGTTAAATTGGAATATACATCAGAATATTTTGTTCCTGGGGGAATTTGAATATTTTCCATCCAAGAAAATACAGTAAATGCTGAAATTTCAGAAAAATCAATATTTTCCCAAAATACGCTAAGTGAAGATTAGCAGTATTGCACTTCTTTATTGACATACAAAGTCATAGAAGATTACCAAATCCCTTCTGAGAAGAAATCTGAAATTTTTGTAAAATTATAGGATTTTGTTTTAATATTAGCTGGTATATATATTGCCATCTGCTTTACTTGATAAAATTTGAAATTGTGACATTTCAGACTAAATATTTGGCTGTTATATAGGATTATTTTGAAATTTGAAGATATATCTGAATAATTTGCTTCTAGTTTGAAATTGCCTTTTCCTACAAAAAGGGTGAAATTTGAGAAGAAAGAAAATCAATAGTTTTCCTAAATACCGGTACAATTTTCCCTCGAAAACAGCAGATACATCATAATGAGTTATCAAAAGTTACAAAAGTAATTTTCTGAGGAGTTTTTGGAAATTTGAATTATTTATAAGTCTGAGTTTTTTGCATCTGATGCAAAACCGTGTATTCTTATATAACTTGAAATCTTGACCATTTAGCTGATTTCAGACTGAATGTTGATCTCTGTTAAGTAAAAAGTAGTGTTAAGTAGGTAGATGTATCAAAATATTTATTCCTGGAAGAATTTGACTCTTTTCAAATTTGGAATTTGGAGAAATACTGGAATTTCAGGCAAATCAATATTTTTCGAAAAGATTTACAGTTTTATTTTCATTCAAAATCATAGAAGATAACCAAACTAACTTTTCTTCTTTGTATTATTAGCTGGTATATTGTCACTTGCCATAGGCATACTTGATAAAATCACTACATTTCAATTCGTTTCAGACTAAATATTTGGTCATTATGTAAGGTAAGATTTGAAGATATATCTGATTATGTTGTTCCTGAAGTAATTTGAAAATTTTCCCCTTAGAAAATCGATATTTTTTCCAAAATACTTCTCCTTTCTCTAAAAACACTGAATATTTACATTGTTCGCTTTTAATGATTAAAAATTAATCATTTTAATTTGATTTATTTTTATATACTGTAGTATATTATCACGGTTTTATATATGTCCGGATATGCACAACCGTCTACGCTTAATTACTATCGCCACATGAAAACTTTCCGGAATCCGCCACCCGGCATACCGTTTTTTGCTTATCTAGCCCGAGTGTCAAGAGCCACTCCGATAATAATAAAATATAACGAGTATACTCCCAACAAGATTGTCTATTGACCGTACCCACCAAATTATGATCAATAGGCAGAGATGAAATATACTTGACAACTAAATAACAGCACGGCTAATGGCTGGGCCAATAAAAACATTACTTTGGCAAGAAAGAAGGGCAGATTGGCTGACTGTAGAATACCAAGTAAGGCGAGCCGATGATATCTGTTTTTGTTTGTAGTTGGTTGGTGTCGTCTTCATATATATGTATCAGCACTCGACACAAGAACACAATGCACAAAAGCACCAGGTATAAACAAACACGATAGTCAATGTTTTCTAACAGAACGACTGCAAAACAATTCAATACGATTTTCAGAAACCCTAAATAGATCTCTAGAATAAATAAATACATCTGTATTCTTGGTCTAATGGTTGTTTTGATTATAAATATTACATGATGTATATACCTGGGTGGATGGGTACCATAAAAGGGATCGCCGCCAAATACCCCTGGTACAGAACAAACTCGGCCGGGTGCATGGCCACAGCAGAGAAGGCCGTCGGCTGGTGGTATCGGTGGTGCATCTTGTGGATATGCCGGTACAGAAAAGGATAGTGGAACAGGCGGTGGAGGTAGTATGCTAGACAGTCGTTGTACATGAACATCGCAAATGCCGACAGGGGAAGGTAACTCCAGCCGTAGTCAGAAAGCCCGTAGTACATACTGCTATAACCTAAGAAAACAAACATGTTTTCAGTCACCTGTTTATTTTATCGTAATTTAGCTGATTTATATTAAAATTAAAAGAATCGATGCTCATTTAATGCTGGACGAATTTACTTTTACCCTGCCATAGTATGCAACAAGTTATTTCCAGAGAAAATCAATGTGGTCTGGCAGGTTGTCCCATACCTTTTCCTGTCTGATCGGGGAATTGAACCCGGCCGCCTTGGTGAAAGGCAAGCGCGATATCCACTGCGCCACCCGACCACCCGTATTTGAAACCCGATTGGATCCAGAGAAAACGAAAATCCTCACCTAATTAGGTCTTACATTATTCATAACAAGATATGGCTTACCACCGTTCATTATATAGCACGCAATGACCCCTGATACTAAAGAACCGCCAAGCATGTTAGCCGACCCAAGCAGAATCTCATGTCTCTCATTCGACGGTGTCAAAAACTTGTCTGGTTGGCACTTCCACTCGTGAGCCTGTGGAAAAATAGGAAAAGGAAATCGGTTACATCGATCATCTAGGTCACACAACAACGATCTCGAAAACAAAGACAGCGAGTATTCAGTTCGGTTTTCATTTGTTTATTCAAGGAGAAGTACCTAATAATTTCGAATACATCTCGAATTCCAGTGTTATAACTGTTAGATACCGACCAAATGCACATTATTTAAATCAGGAGTTTCGTTAGTTGTGTTATACCATGCGCACTGCCCATACACAACAATAGCCAATCTATACTAACGACAGAAAGGAAGAGATAAGGGATGGTATTTTAAGGTCACACATCTACAACGCTCACATTGTAGTACCGGAACTATTTGCAGATATGTTATCGCACCTTGTCTTCTCATACTCCAGGCATCTGGTCGTAATTGAAATGGATTATATGGATAGAAAATACCAAAGGGATCAGAAACCGAAAGTTACTATTGGCAGTTACCCTGGCAACATTGAGAGACGAATTAAGCGATACAATGGACGGCACACATATGGGTAGGTTTAAATATTACATTATTTTAATGAATTATTCGACAGAATGTCCTATGGTTTTAATGTGGCTTTGGTGCACACGAAGTCGTTTCAATTAGTACGGTCAACCCGTTTCATCTCTACCAACTTAGAGATTGGCCACATAGACATTATAATCAGACACATAATTACATTATATATATCGGAGACTCGAAAATTGTCAGACATGTAAAATAAACAAATACGATTGAAGTTATTTACAATACAATATCGTCCTGCTCATACTGATAATCCGGGGTTTACTAGTTATTAACATCGTGACGCAAGTCTTTTCAATGTCTGGAGTACTGAATACCGGGCAAATATTCGCCCTCCTACGGTAAAATCCATCTTTGCCCAATATAACAAGAGGCCCAATGGGCCTAAATCGCTCACCTGGTATAAATCTCACACTTGTAATCTTAAAAGTGGGCTAAAATACAGCTACAGGCAGAATATCAGTGTTTGATTCATAAGAACCTATCAAAAGATTTAAACATATGACGCCCGATACCTTGAATGTCGAACAAGGACATCAGGTTGAAAGTGGATCAATGTCATTCATTTTAACAAACTTGGTAGCCCTTCATCCCAGCATGCTACAGGCCCAATATCAGTTCCCTGGGCCTTTTGGTTATTGAGAAGAAGTATTTTTGAAGATTTTACGACATTTGACCCCTTTGACCTTGAAAGTGTGTCAAGGTCATTCATTTGAACAATCTTTGTAGCCCTTTATCCCAGCATGCTACAGGCCTAATATCAGTACCCTTGGCCTTTTGGTTATTGAGAAGAAGTTGTTTAAAGTAAAAAGTTGACGCCGGACAGACGGACGACGGACGACGGACGGACGACGGACGCCGCACCATAGCATAAGCTCACTTACCCTTCGGGTAGGTGAGATAAAATTGCTCCTCATTACGGATGGTAAAAAGAGCGAAATTGCAGCGAAAGTTTACCGGTATACAGGACATGTACCATACAGATCCGTACCTTATATCTATATTGTTCTATATAGATATAAACATAACCACGTATATATACCTACTGTACTTAATAGATACGGACCACAGTATTTAGGCAACTAATTATCCACTAAGCACTCACAGTGTTCTCGGACCACAGTATATATGCAACTAATTATCCACTAAGCACTCACAGTGTTCTCGGACCACAGCATATAGGCAACTAATTATCCACTAAGCAATCACAGTGATCTCGGACCACAGTATTTAGGCAACTAATTATCAACTAAGCACTCACGGTGTTCTCGGACCACAGTATATAGGCAACTAATTATCCTATAAGCACTCACAGTGTTCTCGGACCACAGTATATAGGCAACTAATTATCCACTAAGCGCTCGCAGTGTTCTCGGACCACAGTATACAGGCAATTAATTATCCACTAAGCACTCGCAGTGTTCTCGGACCACAGTATATATGTAACTAATTATCCACTAAGCAATCACAGTGATCTCGGACCACAGTATGTATGCAACTAATTATTCACTAAGCACTCGCAGTGTTCTCGGACCACAGTATATATGTAACTAATTATCCACTAAGCGCTCGCAGTGTTCTCGGACCACAGTATGTATGCAACTAATTATCCACTAAGCACTCGCAGTGTTCTGCATTGGAACCATCAGGTATGTTTACCTCAACATCTAAGAGTACAATTGTAGTTAATCACCTGTCCAACACTTTGATTGAAATGATAAAAGTGTGGGTTTGTTTTTCCTGTCACAGTGTTAGCTCAAATACCTAACGTTATGACAAGCCTAGATAGTTCTCCGAATGTCCCCTGACCATACCCTCCTGTTTGTTTATTATCTTTCTAGCAACTTCGAAGAGAACAACTCGAGATTCGACCCAAGTACTGGGTTCGAGAAAGTACCGTAACGAACATCTGAATGGCTGGCAGACCAATCAAATGTAGAGAGTGAATTGAATACAGGGGGTTTTGACATATGATGGTTCACGTTGATGTCGTCTGTTAACAGATATCTGCAGACGTTTAATGCTGATTTAAAACATCGACTATACACACTTGAAAGACACATTACCTATTACATGTACCGTTGGACATAGACTTGCTTAACTAACCCTTTGGCATTACTTCTCAGAGACCATCCTGAAAATCTGACCCTACAAAAGTCTAAACACTAACCTGAGTGACCTCCATATCATCAGTCCACAAAATAATCTACGTGGCGCTTGACCCCATCGTCCAGATACTAGCCTGAATAGCCTCTGAACCTAACACTTGTTTACAGACTATTCTGAGTGACCACAATCCCTACAGCACACTATTTACTCTGAGTAACCGTTGACCATATTACCCAAATACTAGTCAGAGTAGCGTCTGACCCTAACACAAGTCTAGAGAAGAGACTAGCCTGGGTACCCTTGTCCAGATACTGGTCTTAATGACCTCGATCCTACTGTCCAGATATTAGCAAGAGTGACTTTGACCGTACAGTCCAGAGACTGACATTAATGACAGCTGCCCCTTCTGCTCAAAGACATGCGCAAATGATACTTCATCCTATAAATATTGAGACTACCCTGACTACCCTGTCCCTAACTGCTCAGACACTAGTCTGTGTGACCTCTGACCCAAATTTCCTCAGACTGGCTTGAGTGACCTCCAACCTTACTGCCGAAAACTAGTTTAAGCGTCCGCTGACTCTATTACCAGTCATCAATCTAGTGTCTTATGACGTGATCATAAAACGGAAACTATATCAACATATATATAACTTAATAAGTTTATAGATGCGGTCTGTAACGAGGACAATATGAGGCAAAAAAAAAGAAGCGATCACGACTGTACTGCATGTCAAACGATACACTATGACCTGTGTACTTATTATCAAGAGTGAGTTAGATAAAGAGTTGTCAATATAGATACTTTTCTGTGTAGTAGTATCCTGGTACACTCTAGTACAACGGTACCGAGATACAACGATTTACTAGTAAACATAAACCGACAAGTTTATCAATAATCTGTATATTAAGGTCATATGCAACAATAACTGATCTTCATACAATAGTTCGAAGCAAAGATAAATCTGTTTAAATTATTGAATTACTAATCTAATATCCTTCTTTCAGAAGAGTAAGTCACATTTATGGTCAATTGCACAAGAATTCGTGTTGAGGAAGATACTAATCCACATATTTGGCGTTACGTTGTCCAAACACTTGTACCGAAAAGTATTCAGACCAAACGATCGCATGTGCATTATCCCGTCGACTGTACTAAAACAAAAATATAGTATGCTGCTTATTTGTCCCTATATTAAAGTAACACAACGATAAATAGTATTGTTCTAAAGACGGATCGATTCTGTATCTAGGGAAAGTCGCTCATTCACTGAGCAATAGTTTAAGGATTATTTCACTTCTTAGTATATAGTCAGAGCATTACATTGAGACCACATGCCAATCGCCCCGCCCACTATATATATCACCCAGCAAATCAGGTAAGACGTCGGTGGGGCAAGTATTCGACTGAGACCCCTCAGGTACACGATAGTAAAAAGTTGCTATGCATGGATTTTGATAGCTTTATGGAGTGTTTTGGTTAAAACGTTGTTTTTAAAAGTGTCCGTAGTGTAAGTAATGATATCAGAAAAGATTTAGAGTGTGGGACTTTGGGACGTAGAATCTACCACAATAATGGCTATGTTCGACTAGATTTATTCCCTGTGGTGAATACAACTTTTTTTTTATAAACAACACGGAATCGGAAGGAATTGACTACACAAGCAAATATTAAACAGGTTGTTTTTCATCGGTTTCATAAAATAATAACAGGTTGGTCACTCGCGAAATATTTCATATATTATCATTCAATGAACTTATTATCATTCAAGCTTATCTATTTTTTCTGAGCATATACATTAGCATTTCAGGGACAATATTAGCCCGAGTTTCCTCTGGCCCCGACCCCTGCAGACTTTGACATTTTACCAATGACTCAGTCTTGTGTCAGGGCCAGACACTCGGCCTAGGACAATATACAATTACTATTTTCTCTTGTGCATTTCCTGTAGCTGTGTAATATTGCATGACTGTATTTATCTCTTAGGCTGTGCTTGAACTACTGAATGACACTATTGCAAAGAAAAAAACAATAAATGAAGGTACCTTGTCCCGACGGTTTATGTAGAAATACCACATAAATCCATACGCAACTCCGTAGTACATCACAAACGATGACGTCACAGCTAGCAGGAGGAAAATCGGTAGGTTTTGTAATTTCCAGCTCTCCAGTAATCCCACGTCCCCAGACGACACGGAATCGTTCACCTGCTCGTACAGGGCGGAAGTGTTCAACATCGTCTGCCATTGCGATTTGCTTATGTAAACCATAAACAACAGCCAGTCACCTACAAGAACAACGGAACAACGGCAACCGTTACTAAACCTGTCCTACTGACATCTTTCATATGGAAAAAAATCTGAAAGTCTAATGATGATTACAGGCATAAATTGAAAATCTGTAATTGCATCGTTTTTCTTTAAGAGCAGGTCATGGTTGTATTGTCGGTAGCGTTCCAAGGCCAGAATCGTTTCCATGTTCTTATCAGAGTCCTCAAAATTCTGATAACAAATTCTATATGGTGTTGTATGTGTGTCTTTAAGTAATATAGAAACGTCATTGCGAAGCTGAAAATTGAGTGTGAACGGTATGGATGAATTGTGTATTCTGTTATTCAACTACTAGAGTAAACCAAAAGACAACATCCAACATGTAAGTACAAATTACGATAAATCGAAATGTGTGCAATCAATATTTTGAGTTTTAAGTAATTCAAAATTTTGAAATGCTCTAGTACAGGATTGACAATAACCACAATCGATGAAATTCACAGCATTAAACAAAAACAGATTAAATATGAATATTCAAAATGCATTTAGAGTGTTATTCTGAGCATATGAAACAAATATCGGACTTTGATGCTATAATGTGTAATCAAAAAGACAGACTATGCCGGTACTTTATTGCAAGCGAGAAGGCATATTCGAATCGAGTGTAGTGACAATCTAAAGCACTCTTCATTTATATTTCTACAAAAGTTGATGTACTCCTTTTGTTTCACAAAACTGAATATTATTGATTATACAAATTTTGAAATAACATAAAATATTGAATCCTATCAGATTTTTATGTAAGATTTCAGAAATCTGAAAATTATAATTCCATAATATTGCAGGCCAGAAAGTGTTCGAAAATGTACCTTTATATTGAGCAGTTACATGTATGCGGGCCTATCCTTAGAAACTGTGGTTAAACCTTTAAAATTAAGTAAGTAACAGCTCCTACTTGTTTATGTTTCGTTCACCTAAACGCGCTATGAACTTGCAAATAAGAGGGCACACAAATATAACTGACTTCATTAATAATTTGGTTGAAGTCATATAGATACCGTATTCATTATCATATCACACAATGCTGTGTCGCGAACAGTGTATATATACAAATGTAGGACAACACAGTGTATCTGTACATATATACATGTATAATAAACTAGCAGTGAAAACACTGCTATCAAACGCGGTCAGGTCAGAGTGTAATAACTGGTAATAAATGTCGCCTCTATCATACTAAGTACTATTGTACTAAGTTCAACGGTTTAGTTGTGTTTGATAACAGCCGCCTCCGTTACTGTAAGTCGTCGTGTTGACAATCGCTTATAGGTTAATCATTTACAGACCTCACGAGTTCAAAAAGATCTCGCCTACATCAAAATGACGTCAGCGTACTAAATAAACTTGATTCCTGCACGGCAAACGGAAAACATTTAAACCGTAGATGTCCAAAAGAAATTAAGATACTTTTTAAAATCAATTTTCGACAAATATTCATTTCCCGGTCAACAGTACATTGTACTATTCATTTTATAGTAATGAGTATTGATGAAAGGTTGATGTTATAACATATAAAGAATCTTCATGACATATTGCTGTGTCACTTTTGTTACTGTGTGGGGAGTTTCAATGTGATTCCAATATTAACATTTTAAGAAGAAATTGTTAGGGATAATCCTAAGTCGGTGATCACATATCCATCAACAAACGCTGTGTCAGTTTAAGTATCATGTGTTACGTGTGACTCTATCAGCACACGCTACTCCACCTAATTACATTGTTCTGCTTACCAGAGGTGCTAAACTAAGGGGTGCTAAAAGTTACAAAACATGACGCAATACTTCGGAAAATGATCGACATGCGATCGTGTTAAGTTTGGTGACTGATTTCGGCCATCTAGCGTCTGGCGACAACGCGAAAAGATTAACGCGACAAAAGTACCCCGCCAACGCGACAGAATTGCGCATTGGCGCCTATGTCGAACTGTCGCATCGAAATCAACCACTATAGTTGGGAACTGACTTGAGTTTTCAGGATTCATAGAAGACAAGTGTCATTAGCAAACTGGTCAGAGTAGCCCAGAAGAACAAAGGCAGCCTGGCCGTGCTAGACCCCATAGAATCCTACAGAAGCTGATTGAGATAGCCCTTGACTATTGTCACATTCCTAATCATCGCATATGTTAGGTAAGAAAGAAACATTTCAAAAAGATGAAGTTGAGATGCATAGTTGCAGAGAGAACCACAACACGGGAGACATGTTAAAGGGAATAGCGATTGAATCCGAAGAATCGGGCGCAAACTTGGGAGACGAAGGCAAACTTTTATAAGAAGCTTGTGCTTTTATTCGGAAAACGTGTCATCTTCATAGAGCTTTCCGTGCCAAGTGGAGGCTGTTAAGAAGTCAACGACAGGAAGTGAGCTAAGTGTGATGAGTGGATGGATGGTTCTAGAAGTTTCTACCCGTAGACAGTTTGTAGGACATTGCATTCAACATGACTCATGATTTCTGGTGGAGCCAGAGCTACAGCTATTGGGAGAAGCTGTAGAGAGAACACCATGCCGGCTGTGGCATCGACGAGATGAGCCATGGTGAAAACTAACTTAAACGAGTAAGGGGCTTTTTTTTGCCTCCAAAATCATATGCCGATTGCAATCGCCAGTTGCGAAACGTTTTATATCTATATAATATTTTGACAAAAGCTTGAAGGCTCGAACGAAAACCTCCAGTCCCGGTGGCTGGCTAATTCAGGTAGGCTTTTTGGGACAATATGAAGTTTACTGTCGACGTTACCCACAGACGCGAGGATGCCCAAATAGGTACTGACGTAATGCCGCGTGTTTAATATCTGAACCCCGTGTGTATTAGCCTTTCACATGGATCAGTGAGTTAAGCGTTTAGAACCATTTCCTGACGTTTATTGATTATAAGACGATTTATGGGTTAAGATCAATATTATGCACAATACGTAGGCTGGTATTTCTGTTAGGTGTTAATTAACCTATTTCAGCTTATCAGATCTAGAGTTACAACTTGATTTGAAATGTACCTCGTAGTGTGTCTGTGTGTGTTATACTGTGTACCGGGACATGTTCGCCCTTCGAACGTAAAATTAATTTTCGGCCAATATTAAATTCGCCCTTCACATTAATTACTGTATAAATGATGTTGTCATTACGGTGGGCGAAAAAGGTGAAAATTAAACTGCAACGAAAATGTTTCGGTATACAATATATTGACAATGTACATATGTATATATATACTATGTATGTTAAGTATATGTTGTGGTCATACTTATAAGGACAGAGTTATATAAACTAGGACAATAAAATCAAGATAATTAGCCATTTATAATAAAACAAAGCAACTGAAACTAGAACACTTCCTAGGAAGGAAATTATACAGTGTATTAATAATATTCTTTGAGCATCACTGTAGCCAAAAGTATGTTAAAATTGATGTGGACATCCGATGTAGCCATATTTAATCCACAGTAACCAAGTATGTTACACACTGGTCAGGTTGAAATTTCTACCAGACAATACACTGCAAATTCAACGTCACGACATACCACATTTAGTAGTCTTACAGGCAGACAGGAACAGCTTCCGACAGGAAACCCTGTCCAGGAGCACGTGTTCTATGTGTGTGTGTGTGCATCACACACAAAAATCAATACATGAATCATTACAAAATTCGAAAGCTTTGTCAGCTTACAACAACGGAATAAAAAAAATCAAATCATTATTACTGTGTTAGTGTTTCAAAAAAAAAAGGTACGAAATTTCAGGTGAATCGAATATTGAAAAGATGTACAAGATAAACGAATTGGCCTAACGTTCCGTCAACCTCTATATAAAACCAGTATCCTAACTTGTGGTACACTCGCCCAAACATTTAAAGCTTGTATTGGGCACGACAAAATAGAAGGATTATTGATTGATCGGTATCGATCTGTCAACATGTCAGATTAAAGATATGTGACATGTAGTATACTGCCAAACTACACCTATGTTCTTTGTTGGAAAGTCGCGTCCGTGCCTGAAGACTGCGTCAAGGCAAGGTAGTATCGATTTTTCCCGCGAGATTAGACAAAATCTTTATTGTATGAACCGTTTTTGAAATAAAAGATCATGAGAATAAAATCGATTGTGTGAAACCTGTTTTGGTACATTAATGTACGTTAGCGTGTATACATAATTAGAATTCCAATGCTTTTAATTACTATACCTCTTGTAGCTGTTGCAGCAATAAAGACTACGATCATGAAAACCACTTTCGCCGCTCCATCTTTCGTTTGTTCCGTTATTTCTGCCATTCTGTATTTTGATGCGACACTGTAAGATGTAATGTACCGCTTGTGTCGGTCTTCCAACGATTATCTAAGCCATGAGCGACTTCGTCCTAATTCACTGATAAATAACTTCCAAAGCAGGCCCAACAGTCAAACTGATAACAATTTCATTGTCGACTACGGTGGCTGATCGTTACATAAGCATCGTGTATAAAAGGTCTGGAGATACTCCGAGTGCGTCTCGGAGCCAATCGTGTAATAATAACAGCGCCCAGCTCTGTATATATTGCATGCAGTCAGGAGAATCACTCTAGGGGCGACGTACGCTGAAAGTTTAACACGCCGATATTATTTTTCTTTAGGTTACAGTTAAGAGACATTGCATGGGAACCATTAGAAACGGTATAGATGTTCTGTTTCACAGATGTCGTTAGACTCCCATTCGTCTCTTAAGAACCACGACAACACGTTTTGGGTTGTATCCTAGATTGATTAAGTCTCAATCCAAGGCTTAGTACATGTACTGTATGTACTGTAAACTATTTTCTGGAAGAGAAAAATGAAGAATTACTACAATAAAAGTTTTGTGCAAAAAGGGTCATTTTTGAATTGTATTATCTGCAGGGTTTTTCACCGGGATCTTTTTCTAGCCTCTGTATTACCAGTCAGACTAGCCCAGGAGGCGTGTTTAGCTTACCGAGTAGATATGGATGGTATTTTTATTGACAATAAGACAGGATATACTAATAGCAATGTGATTCAGATCGTCAGTAGTTCAACACATGTTCAGGACAGCTGTGCACAAAACTGTCTATTTTCACAAATGAAACACTTTTGTAGTATATATGTACGATACGATGTACATGCTGATTATATTTCCTTCGGTTCATTGGTTATAATGTAGTCGATATATGTCATACAGCTCCTGAATTAGGTGATTTATTTTATTTCGTTTATTAAATACAGTGTCCATTCCGTAAACAAGTTGTAATTGAAAAGCTATACTTCCTTTAATTACAAATCATTATTTAAATTAGTGAAATGATGTGTAAGCTAGGGACTTGCATCCAAACTTAACTAAACATACCACAGTCTAGCCATACACCCAGCACTTCCTTAGTGTTGTACCACAGTCTAGTCATACACCTAGCACTTCCTTAGTGTTGTACCACAGTCTAGCCATACACCCAGCGGTACCACAGTCTAGTCATACACCTAGCATTTCCTAATTGGTGTTGTACCACAGTGTAGTCATACACCTAGCATTTCCCAATTAGTGTTGTACCACAGTCTAGTCATACACCTAGCATTTCCTGATTAGTGTTGTAGCACAGTGTAGTCATACACCTAGCACTTCCTTAGTGTTGTACCACAGTCTAGTCATACACCTAGCATTTCCCAATTAGTGTTGTACCACAGTGTAGTCATACACCTAGCACTTCCTTAGTGTTGTTGGCAATGTTTCAACGACACGTCTTGTTAGCCTAGAATTTACTTCATTGTAACACGTAAAACTAAAGGAAACTGGCACCATGTGCTTGTACAATAAGTGTCTTACCCTTGTGCTTTTCATGCGCAACGCAACAACATATATCGTTTCCGTTCAATTCAATATACTATATGAGCAACTGTTATGTTTTAGTGTTTTAGTAGGATAAAGGTAAGCACTCGCCGACGACTTGGGTTTCTAGTTCGATCCCCAATAGACGATCTCGTGGTAACATTTCCCCTGGGTCATCCTCGATATCCACGGGTTACGCTCACTTTTGCTCTCTAGCGAACGTTAGTGTAACCCCTGGATACCGAGAATGCCCCTGTCTAATAAGCTTAGACCATTGTGGTGATAATTATTCACTAGTATCCTTAATACGAGTTTAAGTAAGTGAGCGGACGAGAACATCATACTATCGGATGCCCAATTTGGTTTTCGTTCAGGAATGGGAACAGTCGACGCAATATTTGCCTTACATTCTATTATTAACAAGTTTACCAGTAATAAAAAAATGTATTGTTGCTTTGTTGACTATCAAAAATCGTTCGATAGTATTGACAGATGTAAATTATGGTATAAAAAGCTAAGCTTGGCGTCCGTGGAAAGATGTTGTCGGTAATAAAATGATTGTATAGTCATATTAAATCTAGCACCCTTTGTTGGCGGAAAAATATCTGATTTTTTTAAAACAAGACCGGGGTCTTACAAGGGGAGATAATCTCCCCGATTCTGTTAACGATTGTGAAACTGAATTTTAAGGGCCGGTGTACAGCCGCTTGACTTACAAGACTTGCCCCTAATTTAATTAATGCACGCAGATGACATGGTGTTGTTTTCCGAAAGTATATATGGTTTACAGTCAATGCTTGACAAACTTAAAAATTATACTGAAAAGTGGTCTCTGACGGTTAATGTCCCTAAAACTAAAGTTATGGTTGTCCGTAAGTCAGGTAGAACATCACAGGATGAAAAGTGGTACTTAAATGGTACATTGCTTGAAACTGTAGATAGTGTTTGCTATCTTGGCTTGGTGTTAAACTATAACGGTAACTTTAATTTATCGCAAAAACAGTTAGCATCACAATGTAGGAAAGCATCATTCGCATTAAAAAAGGCTTGTGTACCAATGCTTTTAAATTTTTCCACATTATTGAGTCTCTTTAACACATATGTAGGAAGCGTGGCGGGATATAGTAGTGATGTATGGGCATTCCATACAGCCCCTGACATTGAGAGGGTACAATTAGATTTTTATAAAAATAATCTTGGAGTTAAACGGTCGACACAAAATGCTATGGTATACTTTGAACTGGGGAGTTCCCATTGTCCCTCTTACGCAAATTAAGAATATTTAAATACTGGTGTAAGTTAACCTGTACCAACAATTGTATTTTAAAAGGATGTCACGTGGATGTGTACAACGAATGTGAGGCTAATCCAAATTGTAAAAACTGGGTTGCAAAAGTCAAACACGAGCTCTGCTCATGAGGCATGATGGACATTTGGGTTTCCCAACATATTATAAATGTAAACAGTTTTATATATATTGTAAAATAACGTTTGTTAGACAATTTCAAACAAGAGTGTAAGTTTTTGTTTGTTTCGTCGCCAAAATGTGTTTTATACGGGCATGTTGTAAAATCACTTAACATTGCAAACTTATCCTTCAAAACTAATTCCTGCAAATAATAATAAAAAAACTATTGTTAGAAGGCAGACACAGAAATGTTCCACGTCAGCTTCGAAATTGCCCTGTGTGTCTTAATGACTTCGAGGACGAATACCATTTCATTTTAAAATGCCCCTTGTAAAATGACATGAGAACCAAATATATTAAGCCCTATTATCGAATAAATCCCTCCGTTTTTAAATTAGTTATATTTCTATCATCTGTAAATACGAAAGAATTATGTAATTTATGAAAATTTGTCCATCAAGCAAACATATTACGAGCAATTTATTTAGTAGATAATTTAATGTTGTATTAATGGAATGGCCCTGAAATATTTGTTGTAATTAAGTTTAATGCAAAGGTTGTATCTATATACTGTATCAGTTTACGATCAATAAAGAATTACGATAGGGGACGATCTCCTGAATGTCTGTTGGACGGGGACGTTCAAAGCGGAGGCCTCGTGTGAAAAAGCTATTGTTTACATTTCCGATTTTCTCAGGCTCGATAAGCTTCCCTTCGTCACCCGACGAAATATGTTATAATTTTGTGACTCGAAATAGATCATGGGATAGTTAATTATTAAATTCATTAGATATTTAGATACATGTAAATTTGGTGAAGGAGGACGAAAGTTGGTAACACAAATCGATACCTTTCAGAATTCAGTAACGAACTGAAGGGGCATAGCTTTTAACAGTTTTAAATTTCATCTGTTTTGAATAAGTTTAAAAGACAAATTAATTAATATTGAGTAGTTCGGAAGTACGCGGTGTGTTTGGCTACCTAAACTGTAGCGACACGTTACTGGTAGCTTGTTATGCAATGAAAGGAACAGTATCTTGCTGTCTTCGCAGTGAAGTGAGACGTATAAAATGCTTGCATACGTCTGCTTTGAAATTCGCCCCTTTTTACACGAGGCTCTTCACTCCCCGTGAAAAAGTCCAAGAAAGCATCAATCTAAAATATCAGTACTGGTAGCACTAGCAAAATCACCTTTTAATAGATATGAGCAAATAAAAGAAGACAAACTATTGTTTATGATTCTTGTTGTATTCATAGCCAACTACCGATAATATATAATAAACGGAGTGATACTCTATCCCACACATTGACGCGTAACTGTTTACGACAATTACGTCTCAAGGAATGAAGTATATCGACGACATTGTTTAAGGAACATTGACCTATATTTAGACTGGGTCAAATTTAATAACCGAGAGGTATGCTGTTGTAGGATTTGCTATTGTTTCCTTAAGGTGATTTAGAGACTTAAATATAAAAACCCTTTCTAGAGCAAAGATAGCTGTATAATCGACATATGTTGCACGCTGCTATATGTACAGTAAGATATTTAGCACAATGGGATTTATTTCACAAGTACGACAGCCTACACATGCAGAATGTCAGAAGGGTGTTGAACAAAAACAAAACAAGTGTTTTGAAACGGGGTGTCAAAGGGACATTGAAAAAACAAATGAGTCATATAAAGAAAACGATTAAGTATGTACCATACGATTGAATTACTGGTCACGTGGATACTTGTAACTGGTGCTTGCTTCCCTTCGACTGTTCATTGGTCACGTGGTTACTGGTGTTTGCTTCCCTTCGACTGTTCATTGGTCACGTGGTTACTGTTGTTTGCTACCCTTCGACTGTTCATTGGTCACGTGGTTACTGTTGTTTGCTACCCTTCGACTGTTCATTGGTCACGTGGTTACTGGTGTTTGCTACCCTTCGACTGTTCATTGGTCACGTGGTTACTGTTGTTTGCTTCCCTTCGACTGTTGACTGGTAATGTGAGATACAATTTAACACACTCAATGTAATTTTCAAATATCCAGGTTGCACAGATGATTGGTTCGAACAGAACGGTGGTCAGAAGAGAAAATCACATATGAAGTAAATAAAATCAAGAACATCTGATACATTTTCACAGCTGCACCTTTGTTGAGACAGTATGCGCTTGATGTGTTTTGAGGATTTAATTTGTTTTGAAATACATTTTTGATTGGCAAAAAAATGAATTTTTCACAAACTACTCGTTAAAGTTAATCAACATTTGAACAACTGGTGCTTGTTGAATCTGACAAGGATTGCAGGGTGTTCATCTGCCGTCGTAGTCGCTAGAACTAAATGATGGAAAGATTTGAAGATACGACGAAGCGTTGTTGCAGTTGTCATTGAAAACCTCTATTGTTGGCTTTTAAACAATATAAAGGAGCCGGTAAGAATTTTAAATACTTACTGCTATTAAAATTTGATTTCTTACTTTACTGTTTGTTTTCACTGGTCATATTGACCAAGTAACACAACAGTTGTTTCTTGTCTTATCGACCTATGGCGTCGGAAAACAGTTCATCGTTTATAAATGATGGATAAGGCATGCGACAACAGTATACTGCAAAACATAAACAGTTCAAGATCATTTACGTAAATCGCAATTCAGTTAGGCAGTGTTACCATTATACATGTAATTATGATGCAATTTGACCTCAGACGTAGAAAAGAATAGAAACATTTATAATTTCATTTATGTGTCTTCATTCAGTATGAATAAGTGAGGAGCAAGGATCTTTTACTTGACCCATATCTTGGACGTGGGGCATGTATACTTAACTCGACTTATATCCGTCCCCTAATCTTGGTGTAGATAAGAGCAGTCAGGTCAGACGGTGAGGTACATTTGGGGTACTATCGGGTGGGTGTCGTGTCGATATTTCAGACAGCTTGTTTATCTTATAATTTCACACCATCTAATGTTTGAGCAGGAAGGGAACACGGAAACGGTAGACTTGCAGGGTATCTTAGCCTCAATAAATACTTAGAAAGTTACATTATATCATTAACTTATTTGGAATATTATCCGTTTCACTCATACTTCATTTAATAGATGTCAATAAATCCGTTGGGGTGTAATTACTCCGCATTTTACATGTGTACACAATAATATTTTAAAGCAAATTAAAATACACATAAAACAATGTTGGGTAAAGCATTCCACCAATTGTTTTCAGAAAAGTTACCCTAACTGGTACTCGCACATTCCTTAAGCGGTCCGATGATACTGCGATGCCCAGAACTGTGATAACATCATGATAAAGCTTTAGTTGTACGATTAAAAGCTCGGAACGCCACAAAGAAGAGCGGTAAGATGTTGTCCATTATTAATTTTTATGCTGGGTATTTTGTGCTTTGGCATGTACATATTTCATTCATGTTTTAACATTCGGAACAACCTATCAATCCACTACTTCATACTGCAGTTGTTTTATTTTCAATAAGTATGAATCCGATTGATATCGGATTCAGAAGTTATATTAACGGATGCAACATTTCCGGATGGTTTCCTATTCGTTCCGGTGATTAATGCTTAAATTGTTCACGTTAGAGATCTATAACAACTGTTAGTTTTACTCTGGCCGCGATCGTAGCTGTAACCGGTATTGGTATCCCAACTTGTATTGTAATCCAATGCAAACACCAACCTGTGTACCTCCAGCCGTTGTACATACGTGGCCATACCAATTACTCTCAGACCGTTACCGTTACCCCAGCAGTTCCTGTAACATTCGGTGGAAGTGTTACATACCTGTTAAATATAGGTATAGCTATACCTAGCAGTTGTGTTATTCCGACCGCTTGTGTTACCGTAATTGTTAACCCAATATTTTTATGTACTCCAAACGGAAAATGTTAGTAGGGAAAGATGATTACTTGTTTCCCCTCGTAAAGCATGATTAATCTCGGGGAAACAACTGTTCATGTTTACCTTATACGAGTGCAATTAACCAAAAAGATATATTTTACACCAACCGCAAGTTTTATACCAGCCATTAGTGTTACCCTTATTTTTCTTCTCATATATTCATGACGTAGAGTGATAAGATAAGTGCGATGTCCGTATCATCGAGTTACCCTAAACATTGTTTCATTAATTGCTTTGTTGCAGAGATTAATCATGTTTTACGATGGTGAAGCAGATTAATCTCGAGGCAACAAAAAAATGATGCTTTCCTTATAAGTGCAATTATATATTATATATATATATAATACCGAAATAAAACAAAAACAAGGATGATCAAGAATACATGTATGCTATCGTTGTCGTCTGCTTCAGTTACCCTCGGAACTCATGTGTGATACGTCTCTATCAATGTAGAGGGTTCTCGAATGAGAAATTATAACCGGGAAACTCGTGCGCGTGAGGTGAAAACAAGTTCTATTTCTCAAGCATGATATCAATATACACGTGTAATCCACCAAGACAAGCTGTAATGTAGATGTATCTGGACAATTTCAATTTTATATCTGAAGAAAAACTAGACTAAGCAAATCCGATTAAAATGGAAGCACGTAGATTAGCGTATACATTAAGCGTGATACCGTTACCATTAAACGTGATACTGTTACCATTAAACGTGATGCCGTTACCATTAAACGTGATACCGTTACCATTAAACGTTACCATTAACCGTGATAATTATTGTATCATATTTGCATGTTGGATAGGTACATTTACAGCTGTATCTGGACCACGTAACAAGCAGGCAGTGTTAAACTCAACTCAAACAAACATTAATTGTGAATATCCAAATGGAGAAAATTGGGATAAAGTTCCTAAGGATCTATTACAAAACATTTTATTAGCATTGTTTCAACTTACATGTATACGTACCCAGAATGCCACTGATGGGTGTTACCTGCAGTGATTTTACTCGATGTAGGCATTTGAGCAACCTCCACAATAGAACAGCTGGGTTATCAAACAACCGCCCCCGTAAAAAAACAGAAACACGAAAAACATATAACAAACAAATGACCCTACTGGATCTGTTATTGTTATGTGTCGGTGCCATTTACACAACAAAGGGTTTAAATACCTCAGAAAAAAATACCTAAGGCATTTAAAAGGATTTTACGGACAGAGAGAAAATTCTTCAGCTATTTATTTCGGCTGTCCGGGTTTTGTTAATAGATGTGTTCAACCACGTTTTAAATCACATGTCAAGATACAATGATACAAACCGTACCAACTTCTTGGTCGAAATCAATACGTAAGACATTTTTACACTTTTCACATGGCTATAAATGGAATAGCACGTATGTCAGTCTAACACATGTACTTCTTTCATTATACTATATTTTTCGTATTTAGTTCCTTTTATTCCATTGCTTTACTTTATGTATATGTATATGCTGAGTGGAGAGGGTGTCGATAATGTTGTTACAACTTGTGCCCAATCCATTTGTACTTTTGTATGGCAATGCTTAAACTTAAACAGTTCACAAGCTGGCCATTTTCTGTCATATGTAGCAGCATGCGTTCTATTAGTTTTTCGATTATTTACATTTTAACAGTGAAATATCCGTAATTATCAATTAGATCCGAATTAAGATTTTCACTGCAGTGGAGATATAGAAAATATCATTTCTTCGTGATGATTTAAAGTCCTGTATCGATTTCATATTGACCAATATCAGAGCGGTATTTTCAATTCACTCGTATTTGGCAGCATATGTTTGTTATAGATTTACTACGTTGATGACATACTATTTTTTCTATCACCATAAAAAAAGTGATTTGGTACAAGCGGAAATTTTACGTCTTGAATGGCGTTTCTAAATGATGAGAACGTGGCACTACGTCGTATTCTAGTAGGTAACAGGTTCCACAGTCTAACAGTAGGAAGAAGGATACGTTAGATAATTTAAGTCTGTTGTTAGGTAGGTTGTAGTTTTCAACGTTTCGAAGATTATAGTGAGAGTTATAGACAAGGGCAGGGAGTAGAGTGTTGAGATAGTTAGGAGCTATATTATTGTGGATTTTTATAAAATAATTGAAGTTTTCAACGGGATCTCCGATGGGCTATAGAATCCCATCCAGTTTCATTATATATAGATTGTCTACTAGTAAACTACGGTAAACCAGTGACAATTTGTCTGTATCAGTAATAGGACAATCATCCCAAAGTTCACAACAATATTCTAGAATAGGAAGTATAAATGTTCTATATATCTTATTCAGTGTACGTCGGTTCAGGGTATATTTCAATTTACGGAGGGCACTTAATTGTTTAACTGATTATTTTTACATATATTATCAATGTGACAAGTCCATTTACAGTTAGCATTGATGAATACTCCCAGATCCTTTTTAACAAATTCAATACTTACATTATTAAAGTTAATTTCAATGAGGTGATCAAGTTCTATATAAGAAAAGTAAAGCCTCTGTTTTTGCAGGATTAAATTTAACAAGCCACTTATCTGCCCACAATTGTATATTTACGAGATCATTTTTTTTGTTTAATTACTTGTTGTGATTTATCCGAATATAAAAGAGAGGTGTCATCAGAAAACGTTTTGATAGACTTTCTATATTATTTGTTATGTCATTAATATATGGTATAAACAGCAACGGGCGAAGAACCGAATCCTGAGGTCCTCCTGTATTTGTTATCTTAACAGAAGATTTACTATTTCCAATAAAAACTTAAGATCTATTAGTAACATATTCAATTATTCCATAGCTAGCTAGTTTTACTTCCAGCCACCTATGCCACACTCGATCAAACGCCTTACAAATATCACAAAAAAATATATATTTCTATACGCTGGTGTACAGTAGAATGACCTGGTTGAAAACCTGACTGATATTTATATATGAGAGAATTATCTAAAAGGTAGTTATGTAAATATTTAGCGTCTAGTATTTCGAAAACTTTACCTATAGTACTTAGTATTGCAATAGTTCTTTAATTTTGAAGGGTCTTGTTTATCTCCATTTTTTTTTAATAAAACCGGCATTACTAGACCATGTTTTCATTGTTTGGGAAAAGAATCAATGAAGGAGGATAAGCAACTGAATTAGAGGTATTCTTTAGCATGGTATGACTAATAGTATCCTTTCCTACAGCTTTACCGATTTTTAATGTCTTTAGAATGTCATTAATATCAAACGGTATGTCTGATATGGTCGAGTCTGTTCTAGATTCTATTACAGGTACGTCAATGTTAGTATCGTTTTAAGTAGATATTGAAACAAAGTAATCGTTTAGTATATTAGTCTTAATAACGTCATCCATTTCTATATTTCCAGTCGCACTCCTTAACGACGGTATACTATTAGATGTGTCTGATGATTTTATTAACCTGCGGACTTGTTTCCAAAAGTTTCTAGGATTTGTATCACTGTAATTGTCTATAAGGCCGTTTATATCAGCATAAAATAATTCTTTTGTCCTTTCATTCAGATTGTTTACACCATTTCGCTGTTTCCTAAATTTGTTCAAATTATCTGACTGGGTGTTGCGCGTCGCTGACAGCCAGCCAGAGATTGCGTTACATATTTGGTCTGTAATTGCTCAAGCAAAAGTTGGATGTATCAACATGATACAAAGATGGCTGAAAACGTCGCATTAAACAGGATATATATAACTATAAGACGTTTCGTCACACAATTTTAGTAATGTTTTGGATCGAAATGACAGAAAAGATATCAACTCATAGTCAATATTATTTATTACACAGAAATAAAGATTAATGAAACGTGTATTATGTGGCTTTTTCTGATGAAAGTCACACGTTTGTCTCGGCTGTCATGAGGTATTTTTGGAGGCGACCATGAAATGCAACGGTAAATATTAATAATAATAAAAAAAAAAAAACCATTATGTGTTACAGGTTTTGCTCCCTATTTTTTGTTTTTAACCAGCCACACGGTCTGTATTGGTGTTTTAAAACAAAATCTCTTCAACAACAAATGGTTGGTTAATCTCCGTTACCATTGATATAGACCGTAGGCTAAGATCATGCGTAGAAACCTCGAACAAGTAGTGTACACATAGTATGAGTAATTGTAGATTACACATGTGTATGTCTACAGTATACATTCACTGCATGTACATGTCACATACTCGCTACATCATCAACACGTGTGTGTCACGCTCTGTTCTACGATCTTTGAGTTTTGATCACAGTCTCGATCGACACACGTAAATAAGTTTACGTCATACACATTTACCTAATCAATGGCGTTTCTAAATGATGAGAACGTGGCACAACGTCGTATACTAGTAGGTAACAGGTTCCACAGTCTAACAGTAGGAAAGAAGGATACGTTAGATAATTCAAGTCTGTTGTTAGGTAGGTTGTAGTTAGGAGCTATATTATTGTGGATTTTTATAAAATAATTGAAGTTTTCAACGGGATCTCCGATGGGCGAGATAATCCCATCCAGTTTCATTATATATAGATTGTCTACTAGTAAACTACGGTAAACCAGTGACAATTTGTCTGTATCAGTAATAGGACAACCATCCCAAAGTTCACAACAATATTCTAGGAATAGGAAGTATAAATGTTCTATATATCTTATTCAGTGTACGTCGGTTCAGGGTATATTTCAATTTACGGAGGGCACTTAATTGTTTAACTGATTATTTTTACATATATTATCAATGTGACAAGTCCATTTAAGTAAGGATTGATGAATACTCCCAGATCCTTTTTAACAAATTCAATACTTATATTATTAAAGTTAATTTCAATGAGGTGATCAAGTTCAATTTTAGAAAAGCAAAGCCTCTGTTTTTGCAGGATTAAATTTAACGAGCCACTTATCTGCCCACAATTGTATATTTACGAGATCATTTTTTTGGTTCAATTACTTGTTGTGATTTATCCGAATATAAAAGAAAGGTATCATCAGCAAAACGTTTTGATAGACTTTCTATATTATTTGTTATGTGATTAATATATAGTATAAACAGCAACGGGCCAAGAACCGAACCCTGAGGTCCTCCTGTATTTGTTATCTTAACAGAAGATTTACTATTTCCAATAAAAACTTATGATCTATTAGTAACATATTCAATTAACCAGTCCAATAACTTTCCCAATATTCCATAGCTAGCTAGTTTTACTTCCAGCCACCTATGCAACACTCGATCAAACGCCTTACAAATATCACAAAAAATAGACAAGTTGGTGGGTTTTTTCAAGATTGTCGCACATAGTATTATATATTTTGATCAAAGTCTCGATCGACACATGTAAATAAGTTTACGTCATACACATTTACCTAATCAATGTATACGTAATTTAAATGCACATACATATACAATATAAATGATTAATCATGATATACCAATATAATATGTTATACAAACATACCTACACAAAATTGTATTATACATTTAGTAGTGCAATAGGTCTTTAATTTGAAGGGTCTTGTTTATCTCCATTTTTTAATAAAACCGGCACAACTAGAGCATGTTTCCATTGTTTGGGAAAAGATCCAGTTTCCAAAGATGTGCGAAAGATCAATGAAGGAGGATAAGCAACTGAATTAGAGGTATTCTTCAGCATGATATGACTAATAGTATCCTTTCCTACAGCTTTACCGATTTTTAATGTCTTTAGAATGTCATTAATATCAAACGGTATGTCTGAGATGGTCGAGTCTGTTCTAGATTCTATTACAGGTACGTCAATGTTAGTATCGTCTAAAATAGATATTTAAACAAAGTAATCGTTTAGTATATTAGTCTTAATAACGTCATCCATTTCTATATTTCCAGTCGCACTCCTTAACGGCGGTATACTATTAGATGTGTCTAATGATTTTATTAACCTGCGGACTAGTTTCCAAAAGTTTCTAGGATTTTTATCACTGTAATTGTCTAAAAGGTCGTTTATGTCCGCATAAAATAATTCTTTTGTCCTTTTATTCAGATTGTGTACACCTTTTCGCTGTTTCCTACATTTGTTCAAATTATTTGACTGGGTGTCGCGCGTCGCTGACAGCCAGCCAGAGATTGCGTTACATATTTAGTCTGTAATTGCTCAAGCAAACGTTGGATGTATCAACATGATACAAAGATGGCTGAAAACGTCGCATTATACAGGATATGTATAACTATAAGACGTTTCGTCACACAATTTTAGTAATGTTTTGGATCGAAATGACAGAAAAGATATCAAATCATAGTCAATATTATTTATTACACAGAAATAAAGATTAATGAAACGTGTATTATCTGGCTTTTTCGGATGAGTCACACGTTTGTCTCGGCTGTCATGAGGTATTTTTGGAGGCGACCATGAAATGCAACGGTAAATATTAATAATAAAAAAACAAAAACAAAACATTATGTGTTACAGGTTTTGCTCCCTATTTTTTGTTTTTAACAAGCCACACAGTCAGTATTGGTGTTTTAAAACAAAAGCTCTTCAACAACAAATGGTTGGTTAATCTCCGTTACCATTGATATAGACCGTAGGCTAAGATCATGCGTAGAAACCTCGAACAAGTAGTGTACACATAGTATGAGTAATTGTAGATTACACATGTGTATGTCTACAGTATACATTCACTGCATGTACATGTCACATACTCGCTACATCATCAACACGTGTGTGTCACGCTCTGTTCTACGATCTTTGAGTTTTGATCACAGTCTCGATCGACACACGTAAATAAGTTTACGTCATACACATTTACCTAATCAATGGCGTTTCTAAATGATGAGAACGTGGCACAACGTCGTATACTAGTAGGTAACTGGTTCCACAGTCTAACAGTAGGAAAGAAGGATACGTTAGATAATTCAAGTCTGTTGTTAGGTAGGTTGTAGTTTTCAACGTTTCGAAAATTATACAATGTAGTGAGAGTTATCGACAAGGGAAGGGAGTAGAATGTTGAGATAGTTAGGAGCTACCTACCCACATTACCTAATCAATGTATACATGTTTACGTAATTTAAATGCACATACATATTCAATATAAATGATTAATCATGATATACCAATATAATATGTCATACAAACATACCTATACAAAATTGTATTATACATTCTATTAATATCTTATACATATTAAACTATTGATATAATAAACGGATAATAGAATACATCTGCATACATGTATTTGTATTATGATATGATATAAACATACAGTACATGCAAACAATTACTAAATCATACACATTATACAAATACAACACCCATAATGAACGTGCTCTACATGTTATCAAGGAGATAATACGGTGACGTGCGTGTCATTCAAATCAGACCAATGACTTGTTTGACTTTGTAACTCGACAAACAGACATCCGTGTACCAGATAACTCGGGCATTTCAAACTTACGAATAGTGATGACGATATGAAGGTATCTACAGCAAAGCGTTCGTTGTTTACAACTGAAGTAAGGCGCGTTCAAACAAGTAGCCACTAATGCTACGCAAGATAAACAAATTATGTACACAGAAGTGTATTTAAATGTACCTGACGCCGGTCGCCTACCTTCAAGGCGAGGTTGTCAACCTAACAGAAGTAGACAGACACTGGTGTACATAGTTTTATTCAATGAATAGCAACATATGTACGGAAAGTACGGGAAATGATAATGAATAGGTTCTATGCTATATGAAGGCTTCAAAAACTTTCGCCCTTCCGGTCGTTCAGGCTCGCAAAAAACGGCAACATGCGTTGCTCCGTGCCTGCATTGGTGTTCTTTTATTGCACAAACAATTAATTTGATATTTCCAATGAATACCTTGTGGTATCTCCGGCAGATTTGTATGTTCAGAAACAAATCTACATTTTTTTTTACAAATCGATGTTACTGATGAAATCCTTCGATGTCCCACATATTATTTTGATATTTTCATTATTCTGGAGCTGAAAATTGTTTCCATGTAGTACAAGCGCTTGGTTATTTGTCCTTAGCTTTATAATAGTATCAGTAGCTACTGATAAGTCCGTATATATATATACCAGGCATACGTATTTTGCATTGAAATATGCCGAATTAAGTGCCCGCCAATAATGTAATAGGTGAAACCAAGACAGCGGGCACATATGAAAATACAGTTTTCTGCATAATCTAACTGTTTCATTTGATGTACAGTCGGTAGAATAGTGATAATCCAATCCTTGCATAATTCAAAGGTAAGCTATGGATTCCTCATCCCATCCCAAACCCCTGCCAGCCTGTAGAATTTTCTTTCAAAATATTGCGTAGACGGGAGCAAGTTTGGCCCATTTTCTTTAAAGTAACATTACAGTATGGAATTGGGAGTGCGCATGCGCTAGAGAAAGGAGGTCATTCGATCTCGAGTACAAAATTTGCTCGTATTTTCATAGTTTAAGGCCATTATTTAATCACCAAACTGTATTTTTGCAATCATATTTAGTCATAATATGGATAATATGTTGATATTGTAGGGTGAAATCTACTGTAGGGGTAAATTTTCAGTAAGTGTCTGAAAACTGGTCATTGGGTGGTGTGGGGTAGGAACGGGCGAATAGTCTTGCAATACGCCAAGCCGTCCGTAAGTCAAGTCATCCGTAGGGGTTTCTTTGACGAGAAAGAGCTGGGCGAATAATCTTGCAATACGTCAAGTCAAGTCGACCGAAAGTCAAGTCGTCTGTAGCATGATCATGTGTCTAGTAAAATTCTTTGTAATCGCGTCATTGCTTGGTCTGTTGTGTCACACAAATACCAATGCATACCCCTGTATCAATTCGTCCAACGTCTCTTTCCGAGACTGGTACTTAGAAAACTTGAATGCTTGACCAAAACCATTGATTGGAATAGTGTTGTGTCTCGTGAAATAACATCAAAGTGTTACCTTCATATATAAACGAAAGTAAATCATGAGTGTCATCATCCCCTGTACCTGTTTACAGACTTTACCATCTCTGACAAAAAATCAAATTACCCTGGCTATGACCATATGCTGTACAAATTGTTTAAGCCCATGAAATCTATACCAAAATTAAAGCCAGGGAGAGCCCTGTATTTCTTATTGGCCTTAGTCATACTAAACTCAAATGACGTCGAAATCAATCCTGGCCCAAAAAACAACAGTACTAAGTATGTTTGTGGTACATTCATTACGTGTGACAGTACTAGTAACTGGAACCATAGGGGTATCATGTGCAAGACATGTAATCAGTGGTACCGCATACACTGTCAAAACGTACACACAGAAACATTTGAAGATCTAAATGTTAGCGATGTAAGCTGGCATTGTATTGTTTGTAATCACCCAAATTACAGCCAAATTTTGTTCGACCTAAATGGGGTCAATACATCAAACCCCTATGACACCCTGTCTCTTCTTGGTGATTTGGGTACAGATACCAACATCAGTAAGTGTGTACTCCAACACAAACCAATCCATTCTTCGACTCCTGTTAGAAAGAACACAGGTCCACACAAAAGACATAAACAAAAACCACTGCGAATTGTTAACAACAACATCTTCTTGATGAAATCTTCCCTTCGGGCTATAAGATCTACCAAAATGACCGAAAAAAGTCAGACACTGATAAAGATGGTGGTGATGTACTGATCGCTATAAAAGACCACCTCATCAGCAAAGAAGTACATGATCTGAAAATGTCATGGATAGCACTACGCCTTATAAAGTGATTGGGACTGAAACCTGGCTTAACCCGAGCATAAAATCAGCCGAAATCTTCCCTTCGGCCTATAAGATGTACCGAAATGACCGAAAAAAGTCAGACACTGATAAAGATGGTGGTGGTGTACTGATTGCTATAAAAGACCACCTCATCAGCAAAGAAGTACATGATCTGATACCAAACAAGGCCAGTGAATCTATATGGGCCAAAGTGAATGTAATCGGGAGTAAAACACTCTACATCTGCTCCTTCTATCATCCCAAAACATCTGACGAAAACAGTCTGAGATTGTTTAGCTATTCCATCATAGATGCCGCCAAAATTAATAATGCAGCCCTCATTATAGGTGGCGACTTCAATCTCCCGGGCTGGGACTGGAAAAATAAAGTCCTCAAACCCGAAACAAATCATGTAAAAATTCACACTATGACTTTACCAACTTACTGGATGACACGGCACTCACCCAGTTCATCGATCAACCCACCAGAAATGAAAATATCCTTGATCTCCTCATTACAAACCAAATAATTCGAACATAAATTATCCCTGGTGTCTCTGACCACGATATAGTCTATGCAGAGTTGAATCTTACCCCACAAAATAATATTCAAAAACCAAGATCCATCCCAGTATATAAAAACTCAAACTGGAACTAAAGCTGAGCTTATCAACGTGTACAACTGTATGACAGAAAATAGCGAGTGGGACGTAAACAAAATATAGGAGTATTTCAAAATTGAATTGTCTCAACTCTTAAAAGAACACATCCCCCACAAGATAGTTAAGACAAAACCCAGCCTACCTTGGGTTACCCCTGACATAAAGAAACTTATCAGGCGAAAAAATAGATTGTACAAACGATAAAACAATTCAGGAGACACTGAAATAAAAAATAAGTATAAAAACCTGAAACATCATATACAGAGAAAACTCCGAACATCTTACTGGAGCCATATTGACAATATTATCACCCCAGAAACACAACCAATGAAAACAAATTTTCCTGCATCAAACGGGTTTGGTCATGTATAGAATCCAAAAGATCAGACCATAGTGGCATAACTCCTCTGAAAAAGGACGGTAAACTTGTTTATGACCCTACCACAAAGGCCCAGGTGCTAAACGCACAATATCAATATGTTTTTACTCCTCCTGAAATCTTTACCGACCAGCAGTTTCGCACTAGATGCAACATGCCTACTCACGATAAATACCCTGCCATGCCTGAAATTTCTATACATGAAAAGGGCGTCTTTAAACTGCTCCAAGGCCTAAATCCATACAAGGCCTCGGGCCCTGATGATATCAAACCCAGAGTATTAAAAGAGGTTGCAACAGAAATAGCCCCGATTTTAACCCTACCATTTAATCAGTCTCTGGAAATAGGCATATTGCCTTCAGACTGGAAATCTGCAAATGTATCACCTGCTTATAAAAAGGGTCCAATATTTCACTCAGAAAACTACAGGCCCATGTCTCTGACCTGTATCTGTAGCAAAATTATGGAACACATTGTGGTCTCAACTATCATGACCCATGCCGATACCCATAACACATTGTATCCGTTCCAACATGGTTTTCGCAAATCGCGATCATGCGAAACCCAAATTCTTGAATTTGTTGATGACATCTCAAAGAATCTTGATGAGGGACGCCAAACAGATATCCTCATAATGGACTTTGTTAAGGCTTTCGACAAGGTAACTCATTCTCTCCTAAACCATAAACTTAAACATTATGGTATACGTGGAAATGTCGCAAACTGGATCAATGGTAGAACTTCGACAGTAGTAGTTGAAGGGTAGAAGTCAGATTTTGTCGATGTCCATTCCGGGGTACCCCAGGGGTCAGTTTTGGGACCCAGTTTAATTCTTTACTTTATAAACGATATCCATATGGGTCTAAATGCTACGATCCGTTTATTTGCAGATGACACTATTGCATATCTAGTTATCAAGTCAAAAAGTGATGCTGAAACACTACAAAAAGATCTTGACAAACTAGCGCTCTGGGAAAATACATGGACAATGATCTTCCACCCAAACAAATGCAATGTGTTGTCGTTGACTAAAACAAAACTCCAATAGTCCATACTTATACTTTACATGGACACATATTAAAACATCTTAGTCAGGCCAAGTATCTGGGTGTAACACTATCATCTGACCTTAATGGGATTCACATGTAAATACTATCTGCCCAAAAGCAATTTCTACGCTAGGCTTTTAAAGACGAAATCTTAAAATTGGCTCAACATCAGCCAAAGTACAGGCATACAAATCATTAGTTTGACCATCACTTGAGTATGCCTGTACAGTATGGGACCCTCACACCCAAACAAATATTGACAAGTTGGAAATGGTACAGCGAAGGGCAGCGCGCTATGTACTCAATTAGCACAGGTACAACCATCGTACCTCCAGTTTGTCCGAAATGTTGGACCACCTAAAGCTGCACCCTCTAGCAGATAGACGTAGAGATGCTCGTCTGACCATGCTTCATAACATTGTAAACCAGAAAGTCGTTTCCGTAAAATCAGACAGATTAATCCCTACAGTTAGAAAATCCTGAACAAACCACCAGTTTTCGTATCAAATTCCCCACTCAAAAACCCAGACCAGAAAGGCATCATTCTTCCCTCGAACTATACGCGAGTGGAATAAACTCCCACCTGACATTATTTCGAGCCCCACAACGGAATTACTCAAATCAGCCCTCTACCGTCACTTTTCAAACGCAAATTAGACCATCCCGTATCTTTTAAAAACAATCTCTTTCCATGTTTCACTCCTCGGCTGACATTTTATCTTCAAATTGTTGAAGTTGGTCAGTACCATTTAGAAGAAGTAGAAGTATGTGTATTTACACCGTTCGGGAGGAAATTCCATGATCCTTTATACAACTATAACAAAATGGCAAACATGTCCGTATTTGAAAAGTTATTTAACTCTTTACTGTCGGAACAGTGTATGGCCTAATGGTACGTTTGGACAGGATGTCCTAGGTAAGTTCGACCCACATTGAAATTAGCATAATTATGACGTCATAAAGCATGCAACGTTATATTTTCCCGCCAATTTCACGGCTTCCCATGAATGGCATGGGTCGAACCTTCCCCAAATTGATATGTTAAGAAATCTGTATATCATAGCAATACGAAACTCAATGCTAGGGTTTTATGAAAACCATCATGTGATCTGTCAGTTGGTTACACGTTCGACAACAATAAGTAGCATTTCGATTTACAGAAAGTTTGCAAAACTAGAAAGAGGCGAGGTCATGATTTCTTTCTACCATCCAAAAAAATATTTTCGCGCTTTTAGTAATCCAAAATCATAGTTTTCCCGCCATTTTCTTTCCGTATGAATGTCCTGTCCAGTGAACTGCACTGCTAAGATTCTCAAAGTTGTAAATATTTGTTCAAGGCCAAACATATCAGGGCTCGTATTCATCAAACCGTTCTCTGTGCTCAAACCAAATTTCTTGAAACTCACTTATATCATGTAAAGCAATCAAAAGTCAAATGTTATCATTTAAAACAGTATCTGGCTTTACGTCCCTTCAATGTTTTCCTTATTCATTGAAAAAACAGCATTTTCTTTTAAGTTTTTTAACTGAAACAAAAAAGTAGGTTTGAGCACAAAATCAATGCTTCAGCATGAGAACGGTTTTATGAATACGGGCCCAGGAGTGGCCGGAGTTATTCCAGGGCAGAACTTGCCACGGTCTCCCCTGAGTAGCCCTAACCCCATGCCGCAGTGAATCTGACCTGGTTACATATTAATTAAATACATGCCGCGCATCTGCAATCAGGTAATAGCCAATAGGACATTGCTGATTACAGAACTAGAACGCCGAAAATACTACAGCCAATCTCAAATACATAGAACACAAACACAATAGGCTACACAGCTACACAAGCACAAGTATTAACATATACATAATTTTCTTATAACATTTACACGAGAAACTTTTTGTTTACAGAATGGACAAGATGAGTTCTTATTCTGGAGGAAGCAGTCCGAGATCTAAACCGGAAGCTGATACGTACGAGAAGGGAGATAATTCCAGTTATGACGATAATTATGGGTAATATTTGTTTGTGTGAGACTTTGTATTACATTTTACGAAAACAATAAGATCTCATATGTTTTTGTAGTACTCTGGATAGCAATTGCTTGGGAAATGTGTCATCTCTGTCAAAAGACGGCTTATAGTTGTTTTTAGATTCCTTTTTCACTTAATGTCAATTACACAATGTAATCAATCGCCAAATAACAGATTTCCAATCAATCACCCTGTGACTTTCCCAAACTTAGGGCGGAAGCAATAGAAGAACCCCCAGAGACTCCGGCCCTCGGAAATCCATTCCGGGGAATGGAAAAAGAGGAACTGATTCGGCACTCGTCTAAACCGTTCTGGTGGCGCCTGCGCATGATGTGTATCTCCGTAGTGTTGCTGGGATGGCTTGCCCTTCTCATTACTGTGGTGGCGCTCGTACTGATCTACCCTCGATGTCGGGACCCGGACATGCGCAGTTGGTGGCAAAACGAGACAATGTACAGAGTCTATGTGCGAAGTTTTAGTGACAGCAACGGAGACGGTATTGGCGACCTTAAAGGTGATTACGCCGCTAGTGGATATTTAGTCAGTAACTGAACGTCCATTAAACCGTAGATAGTCAGTTATATAACATATACTGGAGGACCGAGGTATTGGCGTAATTATTTTTATGTCTGAAAAAGCGCCGTATTCTTACAGAAGTAGCTTTATAAACCATTCTCAAGAAGCCAACAAGGTATTACTTTCTTGATAATGTTTCATAAAGCTACTTCTGTTTATTTACCTTCATATATTCTTATGAACAGAAAGAATATACTCTCTTTCTTTTTCCATTATAAATAAATGTTCAAACAGTTTTCGGTCGTTACCGATCTGAATACGAAGGACACCAGCATCAATGTTATCATTGCAAAGTGAGCTGACATTGCTAATGAACTTAAGGGTAAAACGAATTGTTGTGACATTGTGTTACAAACTGAATATTTTGTATCGTTTTATTTTAGATTGTGAATATAATCAAGCGTTAAAACAGGCGAGATAAGATTGAAAGGTTGATTCATAATCGTAATAATGATGTATTTCATTGGTTCAGGGTTAGAATCACACCTGGACCACATCCGGGACCTGGGCGCCAACACTATATCCCTGAGTCCAGTCTACCAATCAGATGATATCGACTCAGATTTTAACGTCATCGATCACATGGCCATAGATCGAAATTATGGGAACATGAGTGACTTTGAGTCATTGTTAAAAGCTGCGCATGACAGAGGTTTGATATTTACTACACGTAGTTATCATCAGCTATATTTACTGTCCCATCACATGACAGAGGTTTGATATTTACTACATGTAGTTATCAGCAGCTATATATTTACTGTAACATTAAATGACAGAGCTTTGATATTTGCTACACGCAGTTATCATCAGCTTTATTTACTGTAACATCACATGACAGAGGTTTGATATGTACTACACGTAGTTATTATCAGCTTTATTTACTGTAACATCACATGACAGAGGTTTGATATTTACTACATGTAGTTATCATCAGCTATATATTTACTGTAACATTAAATGACAGAGCTTTGATATTTGCTACACGCAGTTATCATCAGCTTTATTTACTGTAACATCACATGACAGAGGTTTGATATTTACCACACGTAGTTATCATCAGGTATATTTACTGTAACATCACATGACAGAGGTTTGATATTTACTTCACGTAGTTATTATCAGCTTTATTTACAGTAACATCACATGACAGAGCTTTGATATTGACTACACGTAGTTATCATCAGCTTTATTTACTGTAACATAACATGACATAGGTTTGATATTTACTACACGTAGTTATCATCAGCTATATTTACTGTAACATCACATGACAGAGGTTGATATTTATTACACGTAGTTATCATCAGCTTTATCTACTGTAACATCACATGACAGAGGTTTCATATTTACAACACGTAGTTATCATCAGCTATATTTACTGTAACATTAAATGACAGAGGTTTGATATTTACTTCCCGTAGTTATTATCAGCTTTATTTACAGTAACATCACATGACAGAGGTTTGAGATTTACTACACGTAGTTATCATCAGCTTTATTTAATGTAACATCAAATGACAGAGGTTAGAGATTTATTACATGTAGTTATCATCAGCTTTATTTACTGTAACATTAAATGACAGAGGTTTGATATTTGCTACACGCAGTTATCATCAGTTTTATTTACTGTAACATCACATGACGGAGGTTGATATTTATTACACGTAGTTATCATCAGCTTTATTTACTGTAACGTCACATGACAGAGGTTTGATATTTATTACACGTAGTTATCATCAGCTTTATTTAATGTAACATCAAATGACAGAGGTTAGAGATTTATTACATGTAGTTATCATCAGCTTTATTTACTGTAACATAACATGACATAGGTTTGATATTTACTACACGTAGTTATCATCAGCTTTATTTACTGTAACATCAAATGACAGAGGTTAGATATTTATTACATGTAGTTATCATCAGCTTTATTTACTGAAGCATTTACTCTATTATTTTTCAACATGTTACCAATAATTAGGGATCGGTCTTCAACGGTCATTAAGAATCTTATTAATCTATAAGTAAACAAACGCAGTGGTTTCTTTTGATGATTTCGTGTGTGTGTGTGGTGGAAACTCTAATACGTGCATATACTAAGCGTACATGAATTATATACAGCATGAATTGGCGCAACAGCTGTCCTCCTTGTAATTATTTTGAATTCGCAAAAAAGTGGCTATTAGATTTAAACTTCATCTTATAAAATTCCTTGATGCAAATCAATAACGCTTAACCTTTATTCAGGTATGCACCTGTTGATGGACTTCATTCCGAACCACACCAGTGACCTCCACCAGTGGTTCATCAACAGCAGCAAGACGTCAGACAGGGACAACGACTTTCGGAACTTCTACGTTTGGACTGACACACCCACAAACTGGGTAGGTCAAAGTCTGCAGGATTGAGAATGTATCAAAATTACATAGTATTCACCAATTATTCTTGAACAGGTTAAGTATTGTTTCTTTCACTATAACGGGCATGCATAGTATTGTTGAGGAATGGCTGATGATATTGAGGAATAAACTAATTCCAATGCAGTAACTGGGGGTTATTTTCAGCTAGGGACGACATCATTATAAACCCTTATGATAGACCTTTTATTTAACATCAGCTGTATTGTAATTGGCGTTTACAAACAAGTGTGTGAGGAAGTTTGTTGGTGATTCTCTGCTTTCGTCGTCGTCTTTTGAGTGCTGATATCTATAGATTATCACACTGTAATTTCAGGGTTTGATGTGAAAAAATCTTTCTCATCGCGAGCACGTAGATGAAACAGAGAGGCCAACGCAGGTTGTATCGATATTTTATATACGTGCGATCGATGAGAAACTTGTTCGAGTATTTTTAAAACAATACTTTCGTCATTTGCTTTTCCATAGACACATTTACACCTGAAATGGTGTTGTTATTCTCACAATATTTTCCCGTAACTTTGTATTGATATGTTTATGACGGACTATTTTCTTACGCGGATCACTTTTGTGTTAACACTATTCCCGTTTTCGGACGTCATCTGGCGCGAACTGATCCTGTTTATTGGAGAAAATACGTTCCCAAGTGCTGGGGAATGGGAAAATCCGTTTTCAAGTTCTTCTCACTGACAACTAATGATAATGAATTTATCATGCTACCGGTAGGTGGCATAAAGTAGTACATTGTATATAGGTGATAATTAACATTGCTTCCGTCATAAGATCATTGGCACTATGCTTTCACCCCCAGAGAAGTGTGTACAACAATGGCAGCTGGAAAACTTCCGATGTAAGAAACCAGGCCTACTTACACCAGTTCTTACCGAGTCAGCCTGACCTGAACCTGCGCAGTTCCCAAGTACAGGAGAAACTTGAGGTAGGTCGGGAAATAGTTGCGCGTGTTTACTTTCCCTACCCTGGTAAAGTGTCAAATAAAGTTGTACATGCATGTACACATTTAATTACCGTTTTGTCATTTTCTTTCGAGCATCGTGACATCAGGGTTATACCGTAAATGGATATTTTAGCAAGGCGAGATCACAGGGACCTGAGAAAATGGTTACATCTATATTTGGAACTAAGCTAAGGTGTTTAGAGTAAGTTTACATGTTTAAGGAGTTTTTAATTCAGTTTCGATAAAATGCCACCCCCAATATGATAATATACAAGAAGGGAGGAAAGCTCTGAATGTCGATAAATCGACCCCCCCCCCCAGCCCCCTAGCTCTCTTGCATCAAAAATCACATTTCTAGTTGATGTGAAAAATATATGCTTTGTACCGTTGGAAAGATAGATAAGGGTTTTTTTAACTTCTATCCGCGGTCATGATCTCCGTTTCCTCCAAACACACGCACCATCTCATAGTTTCAAAGTTTTTCCCTGCCATAGCGCCACTTTTTGCATTTTCATGAGGTGGACGTCAGCCAAGTGCCGGAACATGTCGTGTTGATTGGTTGATTATTTTAGGGAAAAATTGGCTGTGCTTCCAGCTGATCACACCAGGGTTTTCTGCACGTGGCTGACGTCAACCCCATGAATGTACAAAAGGTGGCTCTATGACTGAGAGAAATGTAATGATGTAATTAATGTTGATTTCATTCTTGTTTTGCTTCTTTTGTATTTGAAAATGGTCATTTATTATGTGCGTAGTTCGATCGGCTATATAGTACAATGTAGTTATTTTTACTGTCACTCATATATCATTATTGTGAACGCACGTACAATTATGCATACGGTATATACGGAGATAAGAAAACGTCGCGATATGTACAAAATGTAGACTCTATGAACTTGATGATATTTTTCGTTTTATCGAGCATATCAATTAACTTCATTAAAGGAAAAAAGGTTATTTAATACATTTTCCAGACTTTCTCAAAAATACATGTGTCATGTAAACTTTATTCTAAGATGGAATTAACTGTCCTCTTGGGACTCTTTCTACGGAACACGTATTATATCAATATTCTGATTATTGTAGGAGATCCTGAAGTTCTGGCTCACTAAAGGAGTGGACGGTTTTTACATACGAAACAGCGGCTTTATGTTTGAAGATTACGATCTCCGAAACGAAAAGAAGAGCAGCACGAACAACAGTTCAGACCCGGTATATGTCTAACTAATTACCTTGAACAGATATTCATAAGGATAGTGAAAACTGGTTGCAGGATATTAAATTGATAATTGTGATACATGTAGGATACAAAAAACAACACAAATATTTCCGTTGCTTCACTTTCATGTATTTGTAGTTAGAATTGGCGCACGTACATGTACTATTTCACAGGTTAGAAATACATGTACCCCTGCAAAACACAATTTGCCAATAGTTATTGTGGACTAGTGAATGAGTAAATACACAAGGTATTCTGTGTTAATATATCAAAGTACCGTGTTATTCAGCATTGCATAGGGAAAACAGTAATAAATTACATATAATTACATAGGCATCGTTGAACGTAGTCGGGAAATACTTAAGAGATCAAAAATTAAATGACAAGTGCGCCGCACCGACCTAACATACCCTTATATGCATGCCCTTTCACGTCGAAGCTCACATGCATGCATTTCTCATCTGGGCACATTTCTTTGCCAAATCGCCATCGAAAATCGTTATGTCGTAGGGTTAGTTGTATATGTGTGTTACTGTTTACAGGGCGTGACCTGTTGTCCGAGTGCTGTAGGGGACTTTCCTTTATGTTCGTCCTGTGTCTATATCCAGTTGTGCATACACCAAAAAGCAAGGGTTGGCCACAGGCACCAAATGTAACAGGAGCGGAAAATTATACAGCCATGCCGGGTTTCGAACCCGGGACCATCCGTTCTCTTGACGGACGCTCTAACCTATTGAGCTACCTGGTCCGACGATCCACCCGGTCCAGTTCCGCTACATAACCATGCAATAAGGACTTTTTTATTTGCCATTGTATTCATTGTGCTTTCAAACTTCCTTTTATTTTCAGACAGAATATTCTTACTACGACCATACAATGACATATGGACTATCGGAGGTTTACGACATGTTATCGCGATGGCGCACCCTGGTGGAGGAATTCAGCAACACTACTGAAAGGTACCGGACTAGCATCAATGTCAAACAGTCGTCAAAGTCACGATCAAAATATTGTTTAAAGCATGAAATTGTTTCATCCAATGCTTTTCTTGCAATCAATTTACAACATCCGGGTATCTCAACTTCGATTTCATTCTGATGAAATACACCCGTTGCAGCTATCTTTGTTTTTGAAAATACCATCTAACAATAATTATACACGATTCTATTTATTCAGAAATATAAAAGATATCAAAAAAATTAAGTCAGGAATATAAGAAAAACATAGAAGATACCATTATTCATTATTTGTACTTTGTATCCTCCTTCGTTTAGTACACTTGTTTAGAACAAATAGTAAACGTTTATGAAAAAACAAAGGTAGTAAGACGGAGAATTTTTCTTTGTAAATAATGTCATCTAATTTGTAGAACGAATGCTATATTTTTTTTATAATAGAGAACGTTGCGTATGCCTACAAATATATCATCTATACTGGATTTGATCTGACAAAAATAGTGATGCTTGGATATTGACGAAACTGCTGTTTGTCTTCAGAATACTAATGGCGGACGCCAGAGGAAACATGGATATGATAATGACGTATTACGGTCACTATGACAGAGATGGAGTCAACATAGCCTTGAATGAGGTTTTCCTCCCTGAACATGGCATATGTGGCGCCCCCTGTGTCCGGAAGTACATAACTGACTGGCTATCAAACCTTCCCAAACACCATTGGGCAAACTGGGTGGTAAGGGGATTAAATCTCATTATTGCTCTGATTTTGATTATATTTTCGCCATTTCCCGTTTTAATAATGATTAAGGTATTCCAGTTAGCGGGAGGTAAAGGTAACATTTGCAAATATTTTGTTCGTGTTAGATACAGCTATGCAATCGAGGTCAGCTGGTCTTTTTCAATTATTAAACAAATATTTCGTGGTTTCCTCCATATGTAGGTTACAAGGTCACCTTCATACTTAACCTTTCTGGTTTGCTTTGTTTAAGATTGGCGCAGACGACAGTGCTCGACTTGGATCCAGATTTAACGAGAGCTACATCCGGGCGTTTCTGATGACGGCAATGCTGGTTCCGGGTACGCCTATAATTTACTATGGTGACGAGATACTCATGACAGACATAAATGTCACCTCTGAATCCTGGACACGAGAACAGAGCATGCGTGGGCTTATGCAGTGGGAGAACAAAACAGATGGCGGATTTTGTTCTGCCAGATCATGCTCTTCGTCCCCCTGGTTACCAGCCGATGGCAAATTCAGGACTAACAATGTCAAGGTAATTATAAATATAGAAGTAGATTTCTGTTCATTAGTCAATATGATTTTGCGTGCGTTTCTCATTGTTGAATTCACGCCCTGGTTTCCACCTCCAATCATGGAGCCATTTTCATTCCTACCGAAGTACATGCATTATGTGCATTAGTTTGTCCAATACATTTAGACCATAAATCGATAAATCGGATCCAAAACTCAAATGATTGAGCTTGTCTTGTTATAAATAAAGCTGCTCATTTACTGTTAAAGGGACATCACGTGAAGAGCCATATTTTGTTAATGAATGTATGTGTTGTATGGACTTCCACTTATGTTACACTGTACCAGCTTGCTATCCACATATTCATAGTCCGGGCCAAATGTCCAGTTTGACCAGTTTGAATTGTTCGGGAAAGCCCTGTTATAAATAGCACCAATAACGTCACCTGACAGTTTTGAAACGAGACAGTAAACACAGGTGGTCTGACCGAGATGCAAAGTTTCCAAAGGGGCCCCCACAGAGGGGCCGTTAGGCAACTGCAACTTCCTACCGCTCTATGAAACCGATGAATAAGATTTCTAAGTCCGTGTTGAAACCTATAGAATCAGTAAGTATTCATCATCAGAAGTTATACTGATGATGAAGTAGCGGCACACGTTTTTACATCTTAGCACAGCCTCCTCCCGTCATACATTTACAATTAAATGTCAACAATGATAATAGGCATAAGCATGACGTAGATATTAATAGAATCTTAACCCGAGGGGGAGATAGGAGAATCTTAACCCGAGGGGGAGGATTCTTAAGTTGCCAAACACGAGACTTTGCCGAGTGTTTGGCAACTTAAGAATCTTTCCCCGAGGGTTGAGATTCCCCTATCTCACCCACAAGGGGGTGAATGATTATTTTTCTCTTACCCTGTTCTCCCAATGTAATGATAATGTTACATGCTAAATTCAGGGTTGACGTGACGTTGATGGATTGTTGACGTGACGTCATTGTATTGTTGAAGTGACGTCATGCCATTGTTATGAATAGGGGAATCTCCCCGTCTCAACCCTAGGGTGAGACTAATAGAATCTATCGCTACTGGTTGTGTAAGATAGAGAAATCTCAACCCGAGGACTAAGATTTTTTGTCCAGAACGAGGCTTGCCGAGTTCTGGACAAAAAATCTTAGTCCGAGGGTTGAGATTTCTCTATCTTACACAACCAGTAGCGATTGATTATTTTTCTCCCATATCTAACAGTATTTTAATGTGAAATAAAGGTAAACATGGACCCAAAACACATACAGGCAATTTGTTGATGGATTGTTGACGTGACGTCATTGTATTGTTGAAGTGACGTCATGCCGTTGTTATGAATAGGGGATCCCCCCGTCTCAACCCTAGGGCGGAGACAGATAAATCTAGCACCGGCAAAACGGGAGATAAATCTGTCAGGTGTGGGAGAAAAATCTGTCAGGTGTGGGAGAAATATAAATATATATTAAATTTGTTACCGGAACGTGACCGGTACAGATGGTACGGTGCTGAACACTTTCCGTCAACCATGGGACAAACCTTTATGTAAAAAGGAATATTCACGAGACGAATATTCCTTTTAAAATGTTTTCATAAAGTGTATGTGAATATATATCAGCCAAATCCGATCGTTATTTCCCATAAGGAGACTCACAGTCACTTGATATGTTTATGTAGTATTTGAAAAAAGAAGACAAACAAAATATACACTTCACCGTGATGTCCCTTTAATATGTATACTAACACTAACCTTTCGACGACATTTTCCAAAAAAAAAAGTTTTGTATTATGTTTTTGTTGCTGCCTATCTCGGTCATACAAGTATACGCTATGTCATGTCATTTCCCAGGTTCTAATGTAAGCACGAATTTGACGTAATACTTTTTTTGTTTTGTTGATTTTTTAGGATAAGAGCAAATTTGCGGGATCAATAATCAGTTACTTCAAAAACCTTACGTCATTACGACAAGAGAGAACGTTTTTGATTGGTGAATTCACGACAGCAATTACCGACGACAGCATCTTCTCGTTTGTTCGAGAGTTTGACGGATTAACTGGGTAAGTTGTTATTTGTTTTGTGTATTAAAACAAGACATACAAACGATAAATAAGTAGTAACGCACAATATATGGAATATAATACGAAAGGAAATATGAAACTTTTAAAAAATATGCAAGAATATGAATGAACTTTGCATTGCTATCAATAGCATCAAACAATGTATTTTATACGAAAACAAAACTTCTTTTATGCAATGTTGATGTTCTAGGTACCTTATCGCCATTAACTTCAGTCACGAGGAACAAACACGTGATTTCTACACGAGTCATGACAGTATTGAGAAAGCAGCAACCGTTGAGTTTACAACAGGAAATGACGTCAGCTACAACATGGAGGATAATGTTGACACGAGATCGATCACCCTTGGCGGTTTCCAGGGAGTGGTCGTTTCTTGGGACTACGTAGCTAAGGAATTGTAACGTGAAACTTAGAAACAGTTTTTCATTGGGACCCTGGCCCTGTACGAATATGGTTGCGCTGCTTGGCGTATTGCGTAAGCTATTTGGACGTTTTCCATATCACAGTACACTCATAAGGGAACATCTGCATTGTATTTTATCCAAGAATATTTGGAATTTTTACTGCAAAAGGAAAAAATCCTTTTATATCTTGTTTATTTAGTGCAAATGAATTCTATTCAAACTCTTAAATTATCCAATTAAATCAACTCCACTGGTACTCACTGAACCTGTTATTATTTGTTGAAAACACATGTATATCACAGTATCTCTTAATGTCAAATCACTAGCTAAACGTCATACGTATTGCTGACAATGTACTAACTATACCAACAACAAGACGAACATATATACAAAGGCACAGTAAAGGTATGTGTCAGGTTCTGTTTAGCTACTGTTGATTTAAGTTCTGACGTGCGATTATTTACGGGGGGAAAAGGTTACTAAAGAAAATGTCACTACTCTACCAGAGTTACAAGACAATCATTTTTTATCAGAGTATTACGAAGACAGACACTACTTTAAAAGATAACTAAGATGATCGCATCTTTACCAGAGGATTGAGGAGATTGACACGACTTTAAAAGATAATCTTATTATCAAAGAATTACGAAGTTAACACTTTGCTATAAAAGACTATTAAGATTGTCACTACTTAAGAAGATAATTTGTAATTATTGATAACCAAACAATTAAAAATATTCATAATTTATCAAAAATGATAGTATCTCATCACAAGCACGTGAGTAAAATCGGGAGACAGGACACTCTAGATGTATCGATTAGCGAGTGACGGGAAGATAATGCGACCAACAAAATACTGCATGATTTACTGTTTTGTCTATCTATGTACTACTACTTTATTTTTTTTATTTTTTTTTATTTTTTAAGTTTAAACAGGTTTCTTGACACTAATGGTCGATTGCGCAATGCTTTGAAACGGTTAGTGGTAATAAAGCAACTTCTCAAGCATTTCCTTACTGACAGTCAATGGTAATGCATGCATTATGCTGTTCGTAGGTTACAAGTAGATTGTAAAATAACTACTTATCAGATAATTAAGAAGATCCAAAGATATGTACTCACTCCTAGAGAACTAAAAAGATGATTACCCTCCATTGTACGACTTATGGAATCTAAATTTACACAATAGTTTATTCCGTAATGTGGATTATGCTTCACATTATAACGGATTGCATGGTCGTAATTACATAGTATTGCTATATCTGTTTGTAGCTTGTTTTGATCAAGAATAGAGTTTAGTAATAAGGCTGGTATTGGCAACATGTATAGTCCTTAAAACAGTCGTAAAACTGCAAGTGTCTAATACATGTTATTCGACATCCTACGTCACCCCTCCTGGCCAAACACTTTTGAGTTCCAAGATCATCCACGAAGTATCGAGAAGCATTATTCTATGTATAACTGCATGTTCGACTTAATATCACCTGGAATACTCATGCTAAACAAATGACAGGTTCATCTGATGGATTTATGGAATTTGTTTGTTAACCGAATATCAAGAACGTTAACAATGCAAACTATTTGACCATCGGTCAAACTGTTTGTTAAAACATTGTTGTTATTGTATGAACACTACATGTCCACACTGGATTATTGAATAATACAATATTGCCATATATACATGTATATTCATGAAGTGTATGAAATGACAATTATTGAGAACGGAAATACTTTGAATATCTAAAATGTTTTTTAATATCATATATGACAACTAAGAGCACAGTTAACAAGACTGAAGGTAAACAGTGCATATCATGCGTGATTGTTACCTGTACACTGTAGAAATTAGGTTTACACGCTCTACACATGTGATCTGCCCTGTCTTATATATAATCAGCCTGGGTAGCTTCACGACTAGCTGTGATACATCCAACGGAAATGCATGTCATCATTATGGATATTTGTCGAATATCCTTGCAGTTGTCTAGATAAAAGTCACTACAGGGATGCCTTTGACGTACGTGTATTAAGCTGGGATAGGAATATTAAGTGATATTAAGATAGGAATCTTCTTCACGGCTGTACCGATAGACTGGCTACCAGCCCCCAAGTTTTTATGAAGAATTTCTCGGCTGAATTTTACTACTAGCTTATCTCCCCCGAGTTAAGAACTTATGATCGTCAAGTGATCCACATTTTTAGAGTTTAAATTGTTTTCTTTATTATTTAATATTCTAGAGACGGTGGCCAGTCTACTGTACCGAGTGCAAATATGTTACTTTAAGTTTTCAGACAAAAACGACAATACCTTTACCGAAATGATTCGCCATAGGTGATAGGTTACATTGTCCTTGATATACGACAACGACATTGACAATTGTTTTATTCTCATAAACAATACAGTGAAGAGAATACATACATACAAATGGGTGCGACTACCCAACTTCTTCCATCCATTATTGTGTTAGTCATAAAATGGTGAGCCAACAATAGATTTCAAACACTGATATGAGACCCGGATAAAATACATTAAGAATTGTGGTATATGTTTGGTATGTATGATATCTCTACGTCCCTATGAAACTGAATTAGGTATATTTATGTATATGGCTTACGGTTCTCGTACCATATATGAACTAAAATACAAGGTACTTGTATTTGGAGCAAATATCAATATTTGTATCACAGAATGTAACTATAAATCTTTTACAGGTATATATACATGAGGATATTTGATGAGGTACACTTTTTTTGTCTTGAATGGTGATAAGTATCCATTTTTTACAACATTCACATCACTGGTGAGCACATTCTTTTCATAGATTGCTCAGCCGGGGCTTTGATCATTCTATCATCTGTAAATCAAGGACGGCTACCACCAGCCCCTCCCCTATATATACCAGGTAAATGATATACCAGTGAGAAGACACCACTGCTACGTTACACCTGTACTGGCGACGACATCCTTCAGCTACCTGTGTCACTTACCTGGCGGTCGGGATCTGTCATTTAAATAACGTTTTGTAAGCTTTTTGCAGGATATCTACACTTGTTGTCTTAGCTAGTGTATGTATTGTTTATACGCTAACACGTTAAAACATCATGACATATTGATTATACATGTTAGCACTTCAGACTCCTTTAAAAGTACCTAACCTGTACATGTGAAACACTTCGGAAACATGTCAAATAAAAATATTCGTACATAGATGTGAAGCTGATTAGATCCGTGGTTATGTAGACCAGGTATAACCAGGTAAACAGAACAGGTATACAGAGTCACACACTTGTACACACGGTTTATATTTATAGACCCCAAATTATTGTAGTTTGGACCAGCCTTGGGAAGCCATATTGAATTTAGAAGATTTAACATCGACATCGAAACAGGTAAGACATCATTGTCATTTGCTTATATATATTGTGGATTATTTCATGACTTACTGTTAGCTTTACACATTGTAAGACATATGTCGTTATGGAAAGCCTCGTGCTAGAAGAGAATACTTGTCAAGCGGCCGGGTCCCGCCCAAACTATCAGACTAGCAGCGTAGCGATTGCTAAACATGCACATTCGTCGATTTTTAATAGTTATTTTTGTTTATCCAAATACATTTGGATAAGGTAAGAAAAACTTAAATGAAGAGTTTTATATAACTTTCATGTGTTCTTCTATAAATATTTAAGTAATAAACTGTGACCAATTAAAATGGAATCATGCATATTATGTTTATCAACTGCAGTTTGTTTAGCTGTATAGTCATATCAGTTTGAACTGTAGACATATAAACAGGCTGATATATTGCTGACAATAACAACGAAGGACGCGCGTGGATTATGTTTAATGACTGCAGTCACGTGCAGAATTAATTAACTGTTATTTTGAATAGAATGCTGTTACTACTGATACATTTGTATAAACAATCAATCTTTTTAATATTTGAGATAATATACATTTTCAATAAATAGAACACTCAACAGCCACTATCACGCAGTCGGTAACGTTGAGCTTCCAATCGTGATGACGTCACAATAAGTTATTTTCTACTAGATTAGTTTCGTTAAATAGTTCAACGTACTTTTAACATACATTGTATCTACAAATTGGGATGGGAAAACAAGCGTAGAGTTTCCATACCTAGTTCCTATGGGGGAGCAGTTTTACGTTTTTTACGTACTTTAAACCGAGAAGATCTGCATTACTTTATGTCTTGGAGGCACAACTTTTATTCGTAGAACATGTATGTAAACGTTGGAATTGGCTTGGCTTGGCATGTTTGGTCTTAACTACATGTGCAAACGAACACTTTCATTGTGAAATCGTATGACAGTTAGTCATTCGTTGTGCATATGTTTTTTCCAGGAGATAAAGAAAAGATTTTGGACCGGATGTGATGTTTAACAATACCGGTGTGTACAGATTGTCATCCGCGCCGAACATGGAGTAAGTCTTTCAACACATATTTGGCTTACACGATGTATGTTTTTTAGGTTCCAACATTTTTCTATCTTATTAAGAATTAATTCCTTAGAGAGGATCAAGTCTGCACCAAAAGTATGTCTATCATTAATATTAGCAACACAACATTTGAAATAATGAACAGCACGTAGTGTTGAAGGCGTTTTTCACTAGAGTTGAAAATGATATTTTTTTCGGACATGAATGTTTTGGTGATATTCTGAATCTCTATTGAGAGTTAATGTAATTCGAGTCCGTTGATATGATAACCATAAGTATATAGTTTTCAGATTTCTACAGTATTTTGCTATTATGGAAAAGAGATGTAAATTTGAACGTTCTTTCATAATAACGTATTTAATATTTCACTATGAACAAATATACAGTATTATTCTTTTGGGAACATTAAGGATGAACCGTATTTTTGTTATTGTATAATTATAAACAAATCAATTAAGATGGAATTGATTAGGTACATGTTTACCAACTGATTGTCTGATGTACGCTATGGTTAATTTCCATACACACTGAATAAACCTAGATATATGTGTAAACCAATTAACCTAAAATGAAATTCCTGAGACGATATTTGCGGAGAGAAATAATTCGCCGGACTGAACCCCAATATAGAGTTAACATTATTCCGAAAAGAAATATGTGACTGTCTAACTTAGAACTAAAATGTAAATTTGAAACTTGGACTTACACTTGGTAAGAAAGTGTAGATAATACATACTTCAACAATCTATTCCAGGGCTACGGAGCTCGAGGTTGTTCCCGAGTTTTACAAGGAGGAGGAAAATAATCCCTTCTATGGCATGAACAAGAAGGAGTTGCTGGAGGTTTCCTCCCAACCCTGCTGGAGACGATTGCGAGCTGCTTTCATTGGTCTCGTCATTCTGGCATGGCTTGCACTCCTGGTAGCCGTGGTGGCACTTGTGCTTATGTACCCAAAATGCAAAGCGGCGGAAGAAAGAAGTTGGTGGCAGAATGACGTGGTGTACCGCATCTACGTCAGAAGTTTTCAAGATTCAGACGGAGACGGGATTGGTGATCTTACAGGTAAGTGATACGTTATTCAACACATTAAGATAAATCCTAGGTAAGATGACTAATTGATGTCCCCATTATTTGTTCTACATATCATTAAGTCTTTAAGTTTGGCAAAAATGGATCTTGCGAACCCATTTCATATTTGCAAGTTACATCTTTATGATCAAAATGACTCGTTTGTACACGAGTCTTTTTTTCTTTGAGGTCAAGATCAATTAAAGATAGTTGAATATTTGATCTTGGATGATTTATCTCACTATATCAATCATTTAGCCAGTGTATAATTATATATTTATATTAAAGAAAACATTTACGATACATTAGAGAAATGTGCATTGCCTCTTAATGACAATCTGACACAGGCGTGGAGCAGCAGCTGGACTACATCCAGGCCTTAGGGGCCAACACCATCTCCCTCAGTCCGGTATTTGAAACCGATGGTACAGATGACTTTGGTGTCACAGACAGTCTCCGTGTCCATCCTGATCTTGGGTCAATGTTAAACCTCACAGCCCTCATTACCAAGGTCAAGGACAAAGGTTTGTCACTTTGTGTATGTGTATTCCAACATGAACATCGCTAAGTAATATAATGTACAGCTAAGGTCAAGGGCAAATGTAGGTCGCATTGTGTATTCCAACCTGAACTCGCAGAGTGATATACTGCACAGCTAAGGTCAAGGGCAAATGTAGGTCACATTGTGTATTCCAAACTAAAATAAAAGATAAAGTGCATTTCTGTACAATGTAAGGTCACATATTTCATCTGTAACTGTCGCCAATGGACAACCTACAGGGATGCTAGTTAAAGTGTACCCTGAACGAAAATAGAAATGAATATATCATACCTCTATATGATTCCAAAACAAAAATGTCGAAAACCGCATTACCGTGATATACACTTGTAAAGTGTACGATTTTCACCTGTCCTTCTGCTTCTAATCAGCATAATCGTAACTCACGGTGAATGGGACTCTATTGACTGTGACGTCACAAGTTCAACGACCGTAGCAGTCCCACGGAAGGCAAGACCGAGAACGGAAATACAGCGTCAGATTGCGATTTGATATGAAATTTGAGAAATCAGATTATGTAGCGTAATATAGCTACACTGTAACTATTATTGTAAGTTAATTACCATTATAGTCACATGGGTGCTAGTTTGTGCCGTCTGCGCCACATGGGCATTAGTTTCCTTTTTTTTTCATCATAGGGTTGCTTACAAACATTTTTTCTGTCTTATAGGGATGCGAATCCTTTTGGACTTCATACCGAACCAAACAAGTAAAAACCACTCATGGTTCACAGCCAGTGCTGCTTCCAGTGCCCATACAAACGACTATCGTAACTACTACGTCTGGTCCGACTACACAAACAACTGGGTAAGGTGTTTCAATATACAACACGGTTTTATCTGTAAACGGGTAAGAACAAGGTTACTAAACAATTGGATTGCTTCTACAACAACACGATGGTGTATCTCTAAATGGGAACGAATCTAGTCACTAGTGTATCTCTAAAGGGGAACGAATCTAGTCACTAGTGTGTCTCTAAATGGGTGCGAATCTAGACTCGAGTGTATCACTAAATGGGTACGCATCTAGTCACTAGTGTATCTGGTGCGAATCTAGTCACTAGTGTATCTATAAATGGGTACGAATCTAGTCATTAGTGGATCTCTAAATGGGTACGAATCTAGTAATTAGTGTATCTCTAAATGAGTACGAATCTATTTACTAGTGTTTCTCTAAATGGGTACGAATCTCGTCACTAGTGTATCTCTAAATTTGAACGAATCTAGTCACTAGTGCATCTCTATATGGGTACAGATCTAGTCACTAGTGTATATCTAAATAGGAACGAATCTAGTCACTAGTGCATCTCTATATGGGTACAGATCTAGTCACTAGTGTATATCTAAATAGGAACGAATCTAGTCACTAGTGTACCTCTAAATGGGTACGAATCTACTCACTAGTGTATCATAAATGGGTACAGATCTAGTCACGAGTGTATCTCTAAATGGGAACTAATCTAGTCACTAGTGTATCACTAAATGGGTACGCATCTAGTCACTAGTGTATCTGGTGCGAATCTAGTCACTAGTGTATCCTCAAATGGGTTCGAATCTAGTCACTAGTGTATCAGTATATGGGTACGCATCTAGTCACTAGTGTATCTCTTAATGGGTACAGATCTAGTCACTAGTGTATATCTAAATAGGAACGAATCTAGTCACTAGTGTAGCTCTAAATGGGTACAGATCTAGTGACTAATGTATCTCTAAATGGGAACGAATCTAATCACTAGTGTATCTCTAAATGCGAACGAATCTAGTCACTAGTGCATCTCTATATGGGTACAGATCTAGTCACTAGTGTATCTAAAAATGGGAACGAATCTAGTCAATAGTGTATCTCTAAATGGGTACTAATCTAGTCACTAGTGTAACTCTAAATGGGAACGAATCTAGTCACTAGTGCATCTCTATATGGGTACAGATCTAGTCACTAGTGTATCTATAAATTGGCACGAATCTAGTCACTAGTGTATCTCTAAATGGGTACGAATCTAGTCATTAGTGTATCTCTAAATGAGTACGAATCTAGTCACTAGTGTATCTCTAAATTGGAACGAATCTAGTCACTAGTGTATCTCTAAATGGGTACGAATCTAGTCATTAGTGTATCTCTAAATGGGTACGAATCTAGTCACTAGTGTATCCTTAAATGGGTTCGAATCTAGTCACTAGTTTATATTTAAATGGGAACGAATCTAGTCACTAGTGTATCTCTAAATGGGTACAATCTAGTCACTAGTGTTTCTCTAAATGGGTACAATCTAGTCACTAGTGTTTCTCTAAATAAGTTCGAATCTAGTCACTAGTGTATCTCTATATGGGTTCGAATCTAGTCACTAGTGTTTCTCTAAATGGGAACGAATCTAGTGACTAGTGTATCTCAATATAGGTACAAATCTAGTCACTAGTGTATCTCTAAATGGGTACGAATCTCGTCACTAGTGTATCTCTAAATGGGTTCGACTCTCGTCACTAGTGTATCTCTAAATGGGTACGAATCTAGTCACTAGTGTATCACTAAATGGGAACGAATCTAGTTACTAGTGTATCTCTAAATGGGTACGAATCTAGTCACTAGTGTATCACTAAATGGGAACGAATCTAGTCACTAGTGTATCTCTAAATGGGCACGAATCAAGTTACTAGTGTATTTCTAAATGGGAACGAATCTAGTCACTAGTGTATCTCTAAATGAGTACGAATCTAGTTACTAGTGTATCTCTATATGGCTACGAATCCAGTCACTAGTGTATCTATATATGGGTACGAATCTAGTCACTGTTGTATCGTTAAACGGGCACGAATCTAGTCACTAGTGTATCTCTAAATGGGCACGAATCTAGTCACTAGTGTATCTTTATATGGGTACGAATCTAGTCACTATTGTATCTCTAAATGGGTACGAATCTACTCACTAGTGTATCAGTATATGGGTACGAATCTAGTCACTAGTGTATCTGCATATGGGTACGAATCTAGTCACTAGTGTATCTCCTTATGGGTACGAATCTAGTCACTAGTGTATCTCTATATGGCTACGAATCTAGTCACTAGTGTATCTCTTAATAGGCACGAATCTAGTCACTAGTGTATCTCTATATGGGTACGAATATAGTTACTAGTGTATCTCTAAATGGGCACGAATCTAGTCACTAGTGTATCTATAAATTGGCACGAATCTAGTCACTAGTGTATCTCTTAATAGGCACGAATCTAGTCACTAGTGTTTCTCTTAATAGGCACGAATCTAGTCACTAATGTTTCTCTAAATGGGTACGAATCTAGTCACTAGTGTATCTTTAAATTGGCACGAATCTAGTCACTAGTGTATCTCTAAATGGGTTTGAATCTAGTCACTAGTGTATCTCTAAATGAGTACGAATCTATTTACTAGTGTTTCTCTAAATGGGTACGAATCTAGTCACTAGTGTATCACTATATGGGTACGAATCTAGTCACAAGTGTATCTCTAAATGGGTTCGAATCTAGTCACTAGTGTATCTCCATATGGGTACGAATCTAGTCACTAGTGTATCTCTATATGGGTACGAATCTAGTCACTAGAGAACTCTGTACACTGTAGGTACTACAATTATAAACATGTTATCCAATCTTTACACTGGGTAGGTATTTCAACCTACGCCATGGTTTCATCTATAAACGAATACGAAATTAGTCACTAAACAGCTGGGTACATATTAACCACCATACTTCATCGGGGTATTATTATCATTATTATTTCAGAATAGGCTTCCTCAGGTCGGGGTCCAATAATTTATGAAACTTCCCTTTCAGAACACTTAATACTTTCGCGTAGTATTCCTGGTTTCATTTGTAAACAATGTCCATACTACTGAGTTACCTCGTTCACAAAACACATGTTACAGAAAAACTTATTTTCAATAACTGTATAAGTACATGTATTCTCGCTAGAACGTACATACAGCAAAGACATATTGCTGCGGTTTGGTAATGCTTGATTTATTTGAACATATATATATTAAACTGGAGAAATAAGGTCTTTTACTCTTCACATTATCACACCATATCCTTCAATAATATAATCTTTGACTACTGATTTCAAAAACATATATCAATTCGTAGGTCAAATAGCATATGTAAGAAAAAACGGAGCGCTTATCAGAAAATTAATGTATACTGTTATTTACCAGCGGACTGTGAGCGGAGATGTGGCGTGGACGTTCCATTTTGCTAGGAACGAAACTTACCTGCACCAGTTCTCAACCTCCCAGCCTGACCTCAACCTTCGGAGTGGGCGTGTCCAGGACGAGCTCAAGGTACTGACTTAAGTTAATAGTCAACAAGGTACTAACTTAAGTTAATGGTCAACAAGGTACTAACTTAAGTTAAAAGTCAACAAGGAACTAATTTCAGTTAATAGTCAACAGGGTACTAACTTAAGTAAATAGCCAACAATGTACTGACTTAAGTTAATAGTCAACAAGGTACTGACTTAAGTTAATAGTCAACAAGGTACTATCTTAAGTTAATAGTCAACAAGGTACTAACTTAAGTTAAAAGTCAACAAGGTACTAATTTCAGTTAATAGTCAACAGGGTACTAACTTAAGTAAATAGCCAACAATGTACTGACTTAAGTTAATAGTCAACAAGGTACTGATTTAAGTTAAAAGTCAACAAGGTACTGACTTAAGTTAATAGTCAACAAGGTACTGACTTAAGTTAATAGTCAACAAGGTACTGACTTAAGTTAAACGTCAACAAGGTACTAACTTAAGTTAATAGTCAACAAGATTTCCTGTATGCTACATGTTTCAAGAAATGCCCCAGATGGTCTACCTACCGTTTTACTTGTACGAATAAACTAAAAGTCACCGACGAAAAGATTAACCACAACTTTTGTAACATCTTCGGGTATTAGGACGTGGGGAGTAACTTCTGTAATGCGAAATCGTCATTTTCGTTATTAGAGGTTAACTCTAGTTTCAGCAATTATAATATAAGTAAAACCAATAAACGATATGTCGTACGAAATGGTATAATGGGTATGTAGACAATTATACACGTCAAAAATATAAATTATCTGTGATTTGATTCAGACTGTTCTAGAGTTCTGGCTGAGGAAGGGCGTGGACGGGTTTTACGTTCGGAACAGCGCCTACTTATTTGAGGATTACGATCTGCGGAACGAAGGGTCTAACGGAGGAGGAAGCACGGTATGTTACATTTTACCAATAGGATACAACAACGAAATAAGGTATTGATCAATATAATTTATGTACATACATTACGTTTCTTCGTGTATTCTAAACAATTATGTGTCATTTAATTTGTAAGCATGTCGATTTGTTATTGATACACTGTAATAGGTTTCATAGCACTACAATTTTGTATTTAATTTTTAACACACCTATAATTATTACACCATAAGCATATAGTATGGCATATTTTGTTATGTCCACTAGCAATATTATACACTTTTTTGTAAAAATTACACTTTACAGTTTAACACTTTATGCAATAGGTAAGGAATTTGATTTTTGATATCTTATATCACTGGAAAAACTTGTTCTAATGCCAAAATGTATTCAGCACATTTATTAGAATAACCCCATCAGTATCACAACAGCCGATACCGGAAGAAGATTTGCTAGATTATTTGGCTTTGTCTTTAGCCCAGAAACATAATGAAATATTGCTTCAATAGTACATACTAAAAGAATAGGTTATGTTGGTGCTTTGTAAGGTTTACGAGACAACACATCCATGACCCACTTCATGTTTCTACTTGTTGGTTTACAGAATGATTACGAGAATCTTGTCCACAACTACACTTTAGCACTACCAGGAGTGTTCGACATGCTATCAAGGTGGCGGGCTGTGGTTAGCTCTAACGATAGGTCAGTGCGATGTCCAGATTCCGGCCAGTGTAACATTACGAATGTACAATTATGTTGTACTTCTATTTGTTCTATACGAGTATGCTATCGAATGTTTTGACTCCGATCATCCGGCCGGTCACTTCCTGGACTATTACTTCTAGTCAAGATTTTCAAGTTATCAACCCTTTTCCATCGATCTCTAAAACCACAAGGACTATTGGAATCACTGAGTCCAGAAATGTGAGCTATAGCGAATATTCAAGCTCGCTTTCATCGGTAAAAACTGATACGATAATATTTGAGAATATTTTTTTTTGAAGACTAGAATACCTTAACTACACTGTTGTTAGTAAATAATCCACAAAATTACTGTTCGGTAATCTCAGGCAAGACATATAATACTGTACCTTCCTGTGTTAGCATTCTTTAAAACATTCATTTGTAATACATTTGGATGTGCTTTAATTGTCCTTACAGTATATTGATAGCGGATATGCCATCCAGTGACGTCACAACAACCATGGCGTACTATGGTCACTCGGGACAGGATGGTGTTCACCTCTCTCTCAACCGATACTTCTTTGACAAAGCAGGAAGCTGCAACGGAGCATGCGTCAAGACCTACGTTGATTCGTGGATGTCCAACTTATCTGAAGGGCGATGGGCTAGTTGGATGGTATGCACGATCGATTTTATCTTGTACTTCTCACAAATTGAATGACTTGAATATTTATTCGAACCTACATTGATGGGTATGAGCATGTTTATACGAAAACAATATACGCTGAATTTATATTGATTTGACGCTGATGTACAAAAGCTAAGGCTTCTGTAAGTCATTTTGAATCTGGTAGTTGATTTCCGGCTGTGTTACATTGCAGTCGGAGATTAACTTGGCTCGGTGTTTACTCCAGTGTTATTGAGTATAACTTTAGTGAGTTAAACTTGGAGCTTAAAGCCGTGTATTCTGGCAGTGAGGTTCATGTGTCAAGTACCCAATTGTTAAAACGAAGCTTTGTGATAGATAGGCCTGACTTAGTTTTAACAATTTTCTGAGTGCCCTAGAATATTCTGCTCTGTGCTTGGTTGAAAGCACCGATGCTAATCTGAAAACCTGAAACAGGTCAGCACTTCCTTGCCTATTTTCGATACCATTTAAACCAAGTGATATGTATTGTATGCTTAAAAAACGGCCGGCATAAAAACAGAAACGTATAAATCGGGCATCTTACAATAATGTATAACTTATTGAAATACATAATTTGAAATGCATTTCCCAGTTGCGTGTGATGTCAGTTAATCATGTAGTAGAAAACTACGTTTTACCAAAGAGATGCATACATGTATATATGTCGCCCATCGGTACCTTATTGTAAATCTGTGTGATCTTTTCTCAGGCTGGTGATGAAAATGTCGACAGATTCGCGTCTCGATTCAACAGCAGTTACATCCGTGCATACTACATGTTGACCATGCTTCTTCCGGGTACCCCCATCCTCTATTATGGAGACGAAATCTTACTCAAAAACAACCCTGGCATTGCTAATTCCGGTAACAACAGGACCATGCGCGGTCTCATGCAGTGGAGAAACGCGACTGATGGTGGCTTTTGTTCCGCGTCGACATGTTCGACTCCATGGATATCACCCAACGCAGATGCATCCACCAATAATGTTCAGGTACTGTCTAAGCATGTGTCCAACACCCATTTTACGACGTTAACAGAACAAAGTTAGGAGTGTAAAAGTGTTCAACTTATCATGGGTTTTTAATCTCTTTGGTTTGCACAAATTCGGTCAGGCCATGGAAACTTCTTATAAGCATTACTCTAAAGTGTCAAACAAATAAATGCTTATATACCTTGTTACACATTGTCAGTACTAGGTATACATTTTAAATAACGCATACCACCAGCGAAGCGACAAACTTCACACGTGTAGGAACATCAATCCCTGGTGTAGATACTAGAGGAAAACAGAGAAACACACGTTAAAGAACTTATTAGGAAATAGCTGATTTTACTGTAATATATTTCAGAGCCAGGACGCCAACGCCGATTCTATGCTTCAGTACATTCGTAGCCTGACCAAACTGCGGCAGCAGACTTCCTTCAGAGTCGGAACTTATCATCCAGCGCTTGTAGACGACAATATCTTCTCATACGTCAGAGAGTTCAATGGGGAGATGGGGTGAGCATACGTTTCCTTATGGGTAAGGATGGGGGAACTTAACTGTTTGTGATGAGAAGGGTTAGCAGTGATTTTATGGAAGCGAAGGAGTGATGATTGAGTTTGATAGGGGAAAGGCTTGAGCTTTATGTTCGGCGAGGAAGAGTGAGTATTGAGTTCAACAGGGAGAAGGAATAAGCATTATGTTTCAGCTTGAGAAAAGGGATGGGATCATAACTCGACGAGAGGACTTTTATTAAGTTACAATAACTTGTTGTCCAATCCATTTGTATATTTGTACAATAAAATATGTTTAAACTTAAAAAAAAACCCACTAACTCAATGAAGGGAAAGGAGAAATTGAGAATTGTTCAATAGGGAGAAGGAAAGAGCATAAATATCATAAGAAGGGGTGGCAGATATTCCAGTGAGAAGTAGTTAGAGCTGCGTTCAATGAGGAGAAGACGATTTCCATTACTGTATTGAATAATGGGTTATTGATAAACTATTCAAGCTATTTGTATAGCTATAACTGGTGTTGAACAGATATTGAACCAAATTGCCTCTTCTAATCTTATTCCAATCCTCTTTCTTCCCGTACGTATTTCAGGTATTTGGTTGCCATCAATTTCGGCACTACTAGCCAGACGCGCAGTTACTATGGATACGCCAGTGTTGAGAAGGACGCCGAGGTAGCTATGACATCAGGACCGGATGTGGGTCTGGAAGTAGAATCCGAAGTGACAACGGATTCAATCACGCTTGGCCCGAAGCAAGGAGTCGTGTTGTCATGGGACTTTGTAGCGAAGGAGGAGTTGTAACATGTGTGACGTAACAAAACGCAGGGAAACCATTGACTGAACAGAGTCATTCTGTAATGAAGTCATGATATTTAGTAAACGAAAAACACATTTACCTTAAAATGAATTTAAGTATTTAGCTGAACAGTAGAATTGCTTAATTTTTATCCTTACGCATATAACTAAAAAAGTGAAAACAAATTCAAAATAAACGACATGATTTCTTATATTAATGTTTGTTATTTATATGACCCAGAACCGATTGATCAGCCGGACGCATCAATACAGATGTAGAATCAAAGTATACATACTTATGTACTTCATGATAAGAATAGTGCGTGTCTGTATTGACTTCAACATTTTTGGCAATTCATGAAATCTCTTACCTCGGCTGTACCTTAATAAACAATATACATGTTTTTATTGAGTCACGCTCGCGATATGTCACAAAAACAGAAAGATCAGGAAATACGTCTATCTGTAGCAGGAGAGACCATAGCTTGAAATCCTTCAGACTTACTCAAGGTTTCTTTAATTCTAGGAAAACACAACCTGCAATTGTAAAATAGAACTTCGGTGAGAGATGTATCTTGATTAATGAATATAAAATAATGACTAGAAATACCAACTAGGGAAGCTCCAATTTAAACTTGATTATGTCGTACTATATGGCTATTTTGTACTATGGGTAAAAACATGAAAGCATTTAATGTCTAAATTCCAGCTGCTAAGGGAAAAGCATGACAACAGTAATTGGATACCCATGATATATTGATGTGTATAAAAAATAATAATCATTTCAATCAAAAAGCTATTTTTTATATTTTCATGAAAATATTTTGGCCTGTTCAGCCTCATAAGGTTATTACGAGTCTGTCGGTATCGAGAACAACATGGGGGACCTATCATAAATAGACTGAAGATGATTTTACTTGGATTTCCTATGGTTTATGAAACTTTATGAAACGATGGGGCATATCGGGGACATTGGCAAAATTACCTAAAGTTCTTTTAAGTGAAACTATAGTTCTATGTGCAGAAAACAAAAACAAAACTGAAATCTAGACATGCCACTTTCGGTACGATAGTAGATTATACATGTTTACAGAACAAGCTGAAGTCTACCTTTGGTACTTTCTGCAGGAAGGTAGTAGATAAATGTAGACAAAGCAGACTGGAGCATAGTAGGACAGCGGATAACTGTACAGGAAACATGGCAGGCAAAAGATACACAGGACTCTTTCTATACTTTCTGTTGAGTTGTAGCGCCGTGTTAACAGAACATGCATGTAAGCTACACTGAGCATTTACTGCACGAGAACATGATATCGTCTCCACGTATTGATATTTGCAATTTTCTAATTATGGATGGCTGTACACGTACTTGTTATTACTTCCTGAGACGGTGTTATCTAGATATACAATGCTACTACGATTTGCTGGTATACAAGGTATTTGCTTGTTAATTCAACTGCCAGCCTCGTGATGTTTACTTACACATATAATACGGTTTTGAATTGCATCGCTACGACAGCGATGAGATAAAAATCGGTCCGTTGCATACGCGACACATATCCAAAATGTCAGTGGTAAACTTACATGTATCTACGTTTATAGATCATGTTGAATGTAACCAAACAATAGCACGACATCAGAACATAATCTCGGTGACGACATATATCTATCGCTAATAGTTTGACTTTCTCGTCTATTTCTCAAAATAATTGCTAAATAATAAAGCTATTTTGGCCGATAGCAATAAACCTACATATTATATTGCTAAAATAGTACCATTTAGATTGTTTCAATATTTTAAAAATTAAAATTGATGAATTGTCTAAATTGTACGATGGCCGATAGCAGCCGACACAAAACAACTACACTATAAGACATGCATGTACATGTACACTTTTTAAAAACTGTACATGAACACAATACAACTACAAGTGCTATTAACATTCCTTAACGGTTCGGGTCAACTTGATATTTCACACGTGCCTGATGCGACGGTGAATTTAAAGACCAAACGATAAATAAAGGGAATATGTTCATAAATCAGCGAAGAGGCGATAGAGGTCTCATCACCTGAAAATGGATATACTAGAAAAGTTTGACATTAGTAATTATCAAGTGTTTAAATTTTCTTAATCTTTTCTTTGTATATTGATAGGTCTTATGTCCTATTTTTAATTTGAAAGAAATGTAACAGACATAAGCCATCGTTATACGCATATCTATGTGGACTTTACCTAATGTATGGATTGGAGTCATAAAGTAGAACGTTGCCTTGTTCAGTGTGAATAGTTGAGTGCTAAAGTCAAATATAATATAATACTTACTGTAACAAAAGTTGTATGTAGATTGTTCTGAGAGAAATAACTAGTGTTTTATACCAAAGGCAATAGCCTTTAAACTTGTGAATATGTCACATGGAACACTTTAAATTACGTATTTGGGGTTATTGGGTTAACATTATAATTCTATATACAAATTAAGTAACTACATGTTTTTGTTTTGTCTCCAACCATTACTCCAAAAATCACATACAAATTATATGATATTTGGTATACCTCTGATTTGTGACCGTCTAGTACTGTTTGACTTCTGGGGAATCTAGTAATTTCCTTGTCGTTTATTAGCCGCCGTATCAGACACGTGTGAAATATCAAGTTGATCCGAACCGTTAAGGAATGTTAATAGCACTTGTAGTTGTATTGTGTACATGTACAGTTTTTAAAAAGTGTACATGTACATAAATGTCCTATATTGTAGTTGTATTGTGTACATGTACAGTTTTTAAAAAGTGTACATGTACATAAATGTCTTATATTGTAGTTGTTTTGTGTCGGCTGCTATCGGCCATCGTAAAATTGCGTTTTAAAAACCATAGACAAACATATATTATTTATTTATATCAACGGTGGGAGTAACAATGCCTTCATTGGTATCAATATAATAAGGATTAGAAGTCAACATCACAAGGGAAAATTCTCAAAAGTATATATATGCAAATATGGTATATAAATGATGTGTATGGTGAATGTCAATGTCTGAGTTATACCATGGCTATCTGTGTCTGGTAAGGCACTGCATGCTGAATACTGCGAGTGTTGGTCTCTAATACAGATTGTGTTTGCTTGTGTCGGACAAAGATTGTATTGTCTAAGAATCACATCGTGTGATAACCGATGCATATAGGCAGCATCTCTAGAGAGCTGGTTCTGTAGATTTCATTAGAAATTTCTTTCGTCGATTGAAATCGGTCAATATCAAGTCATTAAGTTCCATATAAGTATTGACATGTGTGTTGTATACTGTTGGATACCTTCGTTATTGTGAACATGTCTGCGGTATTCTAGCATTCTATGTAAAATTCTTTAACGGAATCAAGATTCATTACGGCATTCCATATATATCACGTGCTAATTTATTATATGGATGGAATCAGTCCTTAAGAGTCAATGCCTTCTGAACAAATTATTTCATGATCTAGCTAGCTCTGTAGATGTAGAGTCGTTAGAAGGTAAATGATATAAAATATCTTGTTGTTTCTATTACACCGGATATACATAAAAGGTGTGATGGTTACGCTTCAGCATATATTGATAACTTTGGCTTGTACACTTCTGAACCTCGGTAAGTATATACACATCTGATTTATTTTTGTTGGCTCTTTGTTTTACTTGTTAATCATACATTGGTTTTAACAAAGGACTAGGGGCGTGAAGGGTTATTTCCGGCCTCATCGGGGATTTAGAATTAGTTGTTATATTCGTAATCTGGAATAAATGAAGTACGCAAGTATGAAATTTCAAATTCATTCGACAAATGGTTTATATATGACATATGTATTAGATATGGCATTCCAAAGAGAGACATAAACCCGCATTGTCATGATAAAATGTGTGAATATCGTCTGTTGTAATATTATTATTTGGTTGAAAATTGGCCATTTTGAAGAAAATTAACTAAACGCTCTTCAATTTTTGAAAGCCTCCGCATGCAACAAACAAATAAATATTTGACATGCTTAAACATTGTCATACCAGTGTTCATTCGTAGAAAGGAATTTTTTGTTTGTCATATCGAAGCCTTTCATTTCTGCATGTTAACTGTCCAAAAACACAATATTTTTGCTATTGCTGCATAGCAACGCAGTTTCGTTTCTATGGTAGGGCATCTACGCATGCGCATTGGAAAAAGTCCACACCAAGAAAGTTAGCCCCAATTAACAAATATGATGTTTATAACAGAAGTTTGCAAAGACATTATAGTTGAAATTTTCTCTTTTTATGAGGCCAAAAATGACCTATAACCCCCTAGTCCTTTGTTATCGATAAACTGAGAATAACAAAGAATAACATGTACAAAACAAAGTTTAAAAGTATTCTGTATTCTAATTTTTAACGAAATACACAAATATATAATCCGAGACAAACAAATGCATCTTACAACTTAAACACTATGGTAAACATATATTTCTTGGGGTCTATCTATAAATCAGTTATTATGAAAGCACGTGAAAGTTTTAAAATCGATTTATTGTTGCAATTACTTTGTAATACAATATATATTGCCCGGTGAAATATTTGCCCTTCATTTAGGGTCCATTCCGTTCGTTAGGAGATACTGCTTCTAACTATAGTTCGAGGTCAGTTGAAAAAAACCACGTTGAGCACAGAAGGTTGAGTTACATGTAAGAGAATTACCAGTCTTTAGTGTTATACCTGCAATTCATAAATGTCTTTTACATTTCGATGTTATCACTTAAATGACCTTGGCTCTAGTCACACATATTATATATTGGACATATTCATTAATCTGTATAGTTCCATAGCATCCGTGATTTCGCTTAAAAATTTAAATTGTTTGATAATTATGAAAATATAAATTGTTTAATAATTATGAAAATATAAATTGTTTGATAATCGACGATTTTGAAAGAGAAAACCAAACCAAATTTGCAAAACGTCAACGTGACCCACAAAGCATCATAACACCGTCGGTCATTTTTTTAAGTTCTAGATAGCGAAATGCTAGCACTTTGGTTTAATGAATGTAATTCTTGACTTTCGGTTAGTATATTTTTGTACCAGAACTTCAAAATAAAGTAGTACTGTTTGGCAACACGGTCATGATTAAAATAAAGATGAAGTGAAATTAATTAATGTCAAACTTCATTTTGGTAAACATTTTAATCAGTTTCAGCCAATGTCTGTCTGACATTAGAATACCTTGTCAATGGACCAAATGGCGTCGAGAACTCGTCAATGACGTCATCATCTAATTTTATAATGGCTGGGATAAGTAAATGTCCGGCATTCCTCGGGCGTTTACACATGCAGCCTTACTTTGATCAACATGGAGTAGAGTACAACTCATGGTGTGCTCAGGGAACAACAACTAATGAATTCTTGCAGGTTAGTCATTCATATGAGCACATATACATGTCATACTTGATGTCACGTGACGTGTTAGTGACTGAAGGTAAAATGGTGAACTTTGGGTAGTATGGGTGTTAATACGGAGTAGGACAAGGAAAAACGATACTCTAATAAATGACAGAAAACAAAAATGGCCATGATGACGTTTACTGTGACCGTACTCATTTTAGCACTAATGATATTTATGCAGTAATGATATTTGAGTAATAATGGTATTTGAGCGGTATTGATATTTTGGTGGTGATGCTAATTTAGTGGTAAAGCTACCTCAGTGGTTATGTTATGTTACTGGTTATGAGTTTTAGCGGTATTTCATGTTAAATATCGCGCTTAATCGACATCAAGATAACAGCGTCTTGGATATTTTATAAAAGAGAGCGGGTTTTCTTATCATTACACGTGTTACGCAACATATATCACCGATTGTACTCGTACTGATCACAGATACCTTTCTTGGGGCAGACTTTGTGTGTAGACTATTGTGATATTTCGTACTAGGTTCAGTTCGCAAGCCAGAAGACAGTGGTAGCAATCCTGACCCAGGGAAGAGTGCAGAGTCCAAACTTTCCTCGGTTTTCTTTCTTCACTAAATCATACATCGTTCGATACAGTCTGGACGGTATGATGTGGAAAGATGTAATGCAAAACACTGCTGTCAAGGTAAATTGTATGGTAGACCGGACAAATAATAAATCGAGGTGTGTTTCGGTATTTAACCAAAATGTTTCTCTTTTGCGCTTTTTTGAATGTGCTTTTTTTTTGTGCCAACACTATTTTTCATAAATTCATTATTGCAGGTGTACAATGTAGATATTTTCCGACCTAAGCTTTATAAATCCTTTAGACAGCTTTAGAACACTCATCTCTCTGGAATGCCCTTATGTGAGATGATTGACATATAAACAATACATTTCCCTACCAAAACCGATTATTTTAAGCAAGAAATTTATCATTTCAAGTAAACATGAAACAATATTTAGGTAGCAGCAAGGTAAAAGGTAAAATGAATAATGAAAACTGTTCAGGACATAACCATTTTATACCAAAGTACGAAATAATATTTGGTCATCTCGTTCTTTATATATTTTGGCTGATTTATATATCAAGCATTCTTTTATTTCCATCTTTTACTTTTTTGTTAGTGTATATATTGATTTCATATCCCGAAATACTACTTTTGATATCTAAATGCTTTGATATGCGCGATGGATTAAACACGATGCGATTTTTTTTTTTAATATTTATATACATTATTTGATTTCCTAACAAATTAAAATATAAAATAAATATCTAATAGTTTGTTCAAGTTTCAACATTATCAACTGGCGGATCTTTGATATGAGGGTTTGGCAAACAAGTCTTGGCAGAAAAAAATTCTAATTGTCATAATGTGTCCTTGCTACAACTGTGTAGTTTTAGTTTCTCCTTGCACTCTCAGGTGTCGGATTATTATCAGGGTCGATTTGGCGTCTACAGAGTATCAGTGTTGTCTGTTTTAGTTTATGAGTTTCATTCTGTTGTAGTTATTTCCAGGAAATTTGGACAGGGATACAGTTAAAATTAACTACCTTCCTTCATCAGTAGACGCTAATTTTATCCGTGTGATGCCCCAAGGTTTCCTCATTACTATGTGTTTACGTATCGATATACTCGGCTGTGACGCTACAAACAACAGTGAGTACAGTGTGTGTATATATAAAAGTGAACATTTTGTTCATCGAGAAGATATATTTAACCGTACCTGCTCAGAATAACATTTTAAACCCACGCAATACCAATACCACCATCATCTACAACATGTACATGTGTTATGAGTTTATAAAGCGAGATGAACACTGAATTGTTCGAGAGCAATGACTCTATAGGAAAGATGTCAACTATTTGTTTAAAAAGCATTGCCAGATGGTGATATTATCGGTTATATACCTATTATGTTGTGCTGTTGTCCTACAGAATCGGTGTCCCACACCACAAATGGTAGTCAGATGTCTACTGGCTACAACTGGGGCTACGCGGGGACGATTACTGGGCGTTTTCCTCCGAGTGAGGTGACCATAAACGTCACTACGGAGACCAGATTAATGTGCCTATCCCTGTGTTCACAAACACCAGCCTGTCTGTCCACGTCTTATGACCCAGCATCACACTACTGTATTGGGTATGGACGGACAACTCTGATGGGTATATTTAAACCCAGCGATCCCAGTGTGATGTCGGCAGATGATTACGTCACTCTCTTTTTCAACTACGGTAATTTATTTTAAAAATACAAACACAAATAAATTGTTATATATAGATTACATGTAATGTTAAGCAAAACGCAAGCATATGTATTGTATAAAACGTGCACAGCACATATTGTATCTGATATTGGTGATAAACATTTTCAACATGCAGAAGCCAACTAACGTCACACTATCACAATTGGTACATATACACTGCCACAATAGGTACATATACACTGCCACAATTGATACATATACACTACCACAATTCGTATATATACACTGCCACAATTAGTACATATACACTACCACAATTCGTATATATACACTGCCACAATTGGTACATATGCACTACCACAATTGGTATATATTCACTACCACAATTGGTACATATTCACTGCCACAATTGGTACATATGCACTACCACAATTGGTATATATATACTACCACAATTGGTACATATACGCTACCCACAATTGGTACATTTTTACTAGCACAATTGGGAAATATTAACTACCACAATTGGTACATATTCACTACCACAATTGGTACATACACACTACCCACAATTGGTACATTTTTACTAGCACAATTGGGAAATATTAACTACCACAATTGGAACATATACACTGCCACAATTGATACATATACACTACCACAATTGTTATATATACTCTACCACAGTTGGTACATATACGCTACCAAACTTTGTACATATACACTACCAAACTTAGTACATATACACTACCCCAATTGGTACATATACACCGCCACAATTGGTACATATACACTCCCACAATTGGTATATATACACTTCCACAATTGGTACATATACACTCCCACAATTGGTACATATACACTACCCACAATTGGAACATTTTTACTAGCACAATTGGTAAATATTAACTCCCACAATTGGTACATATACACTACCCCAATTGGTACATATACACCGCCACAATTGGTACATATACACTCCCACAATTGGTACATATACACTACAACAATTGGTACATATACAATACCAAACTTGGTACATATACACTACCAAACTTGGTACATATACACTACCACAATTGGTACATATACACTACCACAATTGGTATATATACACTGCTACAATTGGTACATATACACTACCACAATTGGTATATATACACTACCACAGTTGGTACATATACGCTACCAAACTTGGTACATATACACTACCAAACTTGGTACATACACACTACCAAATTTGGTACACTGTCAGAAAATGATTCAAATAGTACTTTAAAATTGATTTTGAGCATTTTCCTCTGACAGTATAAAACAAGAGGCCCGGAGGGCCTGTATCTCTCACCTGGATATCTAAGCAATCATGGCAAAATATTCTCCAAATGAGATCCAAGGGAATATGCCAGACCCCAAGGCAAATCCTTGTAGCATATCCGTATTAGATTTTTCATGCCCAGCAATTTTATGTATGGTTATGGGGTGGGGATCTTAACTGTTTCCAAGCTGTGACTCAGAAACTAGGTCCCTAGGGTTGTGGCCAGACCCCAGTATCAATTCTAATATCATGACTGCATTTGTCTCTTTTTGCCCAGCATTTTTATATATAGTTTTGGGGTTGGGATCTCAACCGTTTCAAAGTTATGACCCAGGGGTTAAGTCTGCAAGGGTGAGGCAGACCCTGGAGTCAATTCGAATATCATGACTGCATTCGTATAGTTTTGGGGTGGGGATCTTAACCATTTCGAAGTTATGACCCAGGGGTTAAGTCTCCAAGGGTGGGGCAGTCCCCAAGGCCATCCTGGAAGCAAATGTGCATTCATCTCTTTATGCTTTATATCTCAACCATTTCCAAGTAATAAATTCTTTTTGGCCCCACCCATTAGCCCGGGGGGTCAGCCCCACCATTTGTACAATTTTGAATCCCTGCCTCCAATGAATGTTTCCGACCAAATATGATCGATATCCATGGCATAGTTCTACAGAAGTAGTCTTTTATAGCAATATAGTCAAATTGCCCCCTTTCGGCCCCACCATTTGTACAATTTTGAATCCCCACCACCTAGGGATGCTTCCAGTCAAATATGGTTGATATCTATCTTTTAGGTCCAGAGAAGAGGTCGCTTAAAGCAATATAGTCAAATGACCCTTTTTGGCCCCGCCCCTCAGCCACACCATTTGTACAATTTTGAATCCCTGCCCCCGATGAATGCTTTTGATAAAATATGATTGATATCCAGTGCATAGTTCTACAGCAGAAGTCGTTTTTAGCAATATAGCCAATTGTCCCCTTTTGGCCCCGCCCCTCAGCCCCCTGGCCCCTCAGCCCAATCATTTGTACAATTTGGAATCTCCAACACCTAGGGATGCTTCCAGTCAAATATGGTTGATATTCATCTTTTAGTTCCAGAGGAGAAGTCGCTTAAAGCAATATAGCCAAATTGCCCCCTTTTTGCCCCGCCCCTCAGCCCCCTGGGGGGTCAGCCCCACCATTTGTACAATTTTGAATCCCCACCGCGTATGGATGCTTCCAGTCAAATTTAGCTAAATTCCAATCAGTGGTTAAGAAGAAGAACAATCTAATTAAAATTATATCTTCACATCGCTCCCGTTTACTGATATCAGTAAACGGGAGCGATGTGAAGATATAATTTTAATAAGATTGGAAGAAGAAGTCGTTTAAAGAAATTGTTGATGGACGGACGCCACGGTATGGCATAAGCTCACCTTGGTTCTTCGGACCCGGTGAGCTAAAAAGAAATATTTGTCAGCATTTCCTACAAATACCAGACAGTAATGTGCCATTACAGTCAGTACCGTCATTGTTCTGTGAATGAAAAGGTCTTAAGGGTGGCAGAATTATTTCCCTTTGTCCATGTAATCAGCATCTGTATCGGTAGTGTTAAATAGAACTCTTCTAGGCAACAAGGTGGAAATGTAGATTTCACGTGCAAGACACACACCATGCGGTCGGCCACTATACGAGCTATTCTTCTTTTCTGAAAGTTCGTGATACCATAATTGCCACGCTTTAAATGAGGCAGTCTACGGGTTTTCTGTGTATCGCCCAAGGCCGAATTGTGCAGGCACAAACCTTTATTTAAGAGTACATGATGACTTCAAATTAAATACATAATGTATATCAGAAACCCAGTAAAAACGACAAACGTCGACGAAATTTTGGAGGATTTTGAAGGGGTTAATTATAAGCATGTTTCAATGTCGATTTCTGGGGGTTTTACAGTCGGATAATATGAACATTTAAATGTGAAATAGCCTGTGATATGGTGTATCAAATTGGGTACTAATCATGGCCGAAAAACGGACGAAATGTCACTGCGAGTTTAGCGTTCTATTTTCGGAAACAAATCACTTAAAATCAACACTTTTTTTGAAAATGAATCAACATGGGTTGTCTTTGTCAAGAACCAAGAAACATTCCAGATACAAGATCTGAATTTTAAAATATCACCGAAAAGCTCACAATTGTACCAATTGTGATACCGTGACGTTATACATGTAGCCGCAAAATAATATAGACCTACATATATACCTTGATCTGTAGATGACTTTACTGTATCGAATGTCTATGACGTTTATCTGTGCATTGCAGTATATTGTTTTTCACTCATCGTTCCAAGCTACATCAAACCCATGCATTAATTTATATTGCAGTTGACAGACATATAAGGGGTTCATAAATGACCTGTCAGTAGTACCATCTGTCTGTGGTATGGAGACCATACGCATGAAAATTTCTAAAACGATGTATGAATGACCCCATCTGTTGTTTGCTACTTCTGCTCCTGTAAATAACATAATATTAAATGAATATGAAATATTCTCCTGCAGCATTTACTTCCATTAATACACTAAAAAAAATATATTTCCTCTCTAGATTATGCCAGTGCTGTTGGTTTCACAACCATGTTAGCCTCCGGTGTATCTGTTAATATCCCCGGGGTGCGCATGAGTCAACAAAATGCTGAAAAGACGTGTCACTTTTGGAACGCCACACTCTTGAATGTCGTCCTCTCCTCACAGGTGTCCGCACTGCAGATTATTGTTGCAGGGAATCCGTCTCTTGGTAGCTATCAAAATATGTCATAACCATGAATAATAACAAAAGTTTCTACATAATCCATATCTAAGTCTCATTCCAAACCTTGGGAAACCAAGACTAATAAATTTCTCCAAGATTCAAGATCTTCGGTTGTTTTTTTCTTTTAATTCTTACAATATTAGTGTATGTGCCATGTTATAGTATCTTGTTGGGAACAAATAACATTTATTTCCATTAGCTTATGAAGTTAACGTCACACAACAATTCTATGCAACGGAATAGTTGCTTTGTGGCGTTCGCATGCATGTCCATAATACTTATACATCTTATCGTAATAAAGTACTGAGTTTTACAACTTGTCATTTACAAACTGTTCATGTATTCATAATGTTACTCTAGAAATTCTTCATGTAGTAACCGTTTTAAAACTGATTAACGACGGTTTCCTGTGCCGATAACAGTTGCACTAGCAGTTTTTATAATCTGTTTTTGCTAGTAGCTTATCATGGACGTAGAAATGTGTTTATTCTTTAGGTTTTGAACAACATTAATGGCTAGTTACGTATCTAAAACCAATTAATTTCCTTGTCTTTGCAGCAACTGAACCAGGTCTTTACGTTGGTGGATCTAAGGCAGGAAGTCGATACGTGTATCAGAGTGGGAGAGAAGTACCAAGCGAACACTGGCATTCCGTTGAACCTGACCTCCGATTCCAGTGTGTGATTCTAACAACGTCCGGAAGACTCGCTACCAGAAATTGCTCAGATTCATTATATTTCATTTGCAGTCTTTTATGAACTTGTTTCGTAACAATGCCATGGAGCAATGTAGTATGCGCATATTAAGGTATACATACACAATAATGTACGTGTTTTGAGGAAACTATATTAGGCTGCAATATATACGCGAATCGGCAAGATTTGTTAATTCGTCAACCAGAAGAGTTCTTTGAAAAAGAATAATCGCGTATTTTATACTGAAACTTTGTACTGGTCTTGTTTCAAATAATATCATGTTTACTTGTCATTTCCCTTACGGCATTATTTTATCCTATTCATTAAATATAAACGTCATTGATAAACAATATACAGTAGTTGTCAGTATCTTTCTTATACTTTGTTTTCATTAAAATAACACGTATCTACATGTACGACGGGAAGGATCGGGCAGGCGTATCATATGATTCAGATTCAGATTTGTATTTCTCTCAGACATACAAACAATGTAACAAGAGGTCAATATGTATCATGTTCATATATACATGGCGGATAACAAAGGCATAAAGGCTACAAACTAATTACGTACATTCGATAGCTTTTCAAGTTTTTCTAGAAATTTGCTAACATTTTGAGGCTAGGGTAAGTATAGTTGTAATTTGGAATAAATAGTTGTCTTATTTGTTTAACAGATACATGTTCGCACTTAAACAGATAATGATATTCATCACCAATTTCATTGAAACATAGATTACAAGTTCTGTTTTCTTTGGGTATTCCAATCCATCTTCCAGTTTCTATAGGTAAGTGGATATTTGAAGTTCTAAACTTAACAATAAATTGTCTTTTTGGGCTTTAGTTGCACAAGGTAATTTTCAAGTTCAAAATTTGTTTTAAAATTGGAATAGGTAGATACTCTTGAAGAGCTCTCGATATCGTTAAACCATTTTTGGATGAAATGGTCTTGTAATCTTTGTTTCACAACAAGTTTCAAATAATCTCTATTAAACGTACATGTTTTCTGATATGCTCAGATAAAATTAAAACCTGTTTCTATACATATATCCTGAACATTCTTTAACCATTTGAACTCCATTTATTAATTTCATTTGATTGTAAGTTAAATATTAAGTTATACATAGTGCTTGACAGACTATTGCTAGTTATCAATTTATACCAAAATATAAATACTCTGGTTTTAACTTCAACATATAAAGGGAATCTCCCGATCTCTCCATAACCATGTAGTTTGGCGTGAAGAGCCATACAGTGTACTTCGATATCTCTAATATGAATACAGTAGTAGTACGATAGTATGATCTTATATCAGCACGTGATCTGAACAAATGAATGTTTTTATTTGTGTAATACTTGCATCGGAAATAAAGACGTAAATAAAGACGTAAATGAGGCTGACCGAAAGGTATAATTTATGAAATTTTCAAGGTAAGCCGCCCCTTTTTCAAAACACATATATATTAAACAATTACATACATAGAGCTAGAAGGAAAATAACGCTCAACTGAAATATAACAATAGTGTTTTAACTTATGCCTTTGGCTAGCTGTAACTATTTATATCACAGAATTTAACCATTGATAGTATGTAAAAGGAAATTGTAGAGACTACAAACGTGTATAGACATTTCTATTGTACGCACGGCATTCTTCCTTACAGCATCACCTAGTTGTAAATATCTGTCTACGAGTCTTTAAGACTATTTCCTCAGATGCTGACTAGAATGGCTACATCTTAATGCCAAGAAATCACCTCTTGGAATCTATAGTTCATTAACGGAAGAAACATACACCCATTGTGTGAACATTTAAAAGGAATGTTGAACTTTTTATAATGTCGAAGTTAAAAATGTTATAAAAAGCAAGAACTTACTTGTTACCGGGGCGCAATATATTAATTGTGATCATCAGTTAAAAAAAGCATAGTATCACGTAAGCTGAAGTATTTTTTAGCGAGGATTCATGATAGTTTTGCCGTGCGTGCTGTATACTCGTCTCGTTTTCTTTGTTTTTTCACATTTTTTCTTTAATCAAAATTTTGTTCAGGTAGTTTTTGTGTGCAGATGATATATTTTCTGTTCAAACGATCAAAATTAAAACAGAGGTAGCCCACTCTTCTGGAAAAAAAGTTTTTTTTATTTTAACAGATTTTCAATCGGCAGATTGATAAGAAAACATATAATTGATGTATAGTCTATATATTTATATAGCTTGAATGTCTAAATTTATATATTGATTTTAATGTATTATACCGACATTGCATCTCTACGCTAGACTCTTCTGTCAGTTATCTATTGGAGATTCAAAGTCTAAATTGCACACAGAAAAAATTAATCTTCAACAATGTATACAATTAATAAATTCTAAGAGAGACAACATTAAACAGAAAGTTTCTGAAGAGTCCAGATACGTACCTTTCTTGCAAAAACATGTAAGTAGTACATTATGAATATAAGTAAATAAAAAAGTAGCACATTGGTAACAAATGATCTGAGATATGTTTCCTTTGCATATTGCACTTTTAGTAACACACATTTAAAGCAGTCAAATATGATAATAAACAAAGGGAAAAACAATCAATATTTGAGGTTTGTCTAGTTTCATGTCGTTTTATGACACTGACATGGCCCACTGCTACAACCATGTGTCAAGGTTGTAAATGATGAGTATACAATGTACATACTTATAAGACAATGACTATGGTTTATAATTTATCTTTATATAAAATATTTTCATTTTCATTTTAAGATATCTTAGTTGTGGTTTCATTCTTTTACACATGTCAAAACGATTTGAATAGACAGTAATTCAAGACTGCAGATAGAAGTTAAATTTTCATAATATTATCTATCAAAATAAAAGATGTACAAAATCCTTAAAATAAAAGACACCAGAGAAACATTGTTTTACACATTACTCCCTTTTACTTTGTATTTTATACTAACACCCATAACCAAGTATGTTTTACCCCACATATATACAAGCTACAGTACCCACATTCTTTATAAAACCTCATAGTCATCTTATGCTTTATCCACTTGCTTTAATATTATTGGGTAAGTATTAAAATACAAACCATTAGTAAATATATTTGTAACTTCTGAAAATATCAAGAGAGCCAGTTAGTGCAGTAACGTCTTTCTGTACTTGCAGTATTTGCTACATTTTCCGTTACATCATAAAACAGATATCTTATCAACGTAACATTCACAGCATATTGTAAGGTATACCAAATATAATTCTATGGAATGTGTCATTATGATTGTGGGAATAACTTACAGAAAATCCTACGAGTCTTTAAGACTATTTCCTCAGATGCTGACTAGAATGGCTACATCTTAATGCCAAGAAATCCCCCTTGGAATCTATAGTTCATTAACGGAAGAAACCTACACCTATTGTGTGAACATTTAAAAGGAATGATGAACTTTTTATAATGTCGAAGTTAAAAATGTTATAAAAAGCAAGAACTTACTTGTTACCGGTGCGCAATATATTAATTGTGATCATCAGTTAAAAAAAGCATAGTATCACGTAAGCTTAAGTATTTTTGCGAGGATTCATGATAGTTTTGCCGTGCGTGCTGTATACTGGTCTCGTTTTCTTTGTCTTTTCACATTTGTTTCTTTAATCAAAATTTTGTTCAGGTTGTTTTTGTGTGCAGATGATATATTTTTTATTCAATGGAACTATTGAGCTGTTTGTAAAACGATCAAAATTAAAACAGAGGTAGCCCACTCTTCCGGGGAAAAGTTTTTTTTAATTTTAACAGATTTTCAATAGGCAGATTGATAAGAAAATATATCATTGATGTATAGTCTATATATTTATACAGCATTAATGTCTAAATTTATATATTGATTTTAATGTATTATACCGACATTGCATCTCAACGCTAGATTCTTCTGTCAGTTATCTATTGGAGATTCAAAGTCTAAATGGCACACAGAAAAAAAAAAAAGTCTTCAAAAATGTATACAATTAATAAATTCTAAGAGAGACAATATAAAACAGAAAGTTTCTGAAGAGTCCCAGATACCTTTCTTGCAAAAACATGTAATAGTACACTATGAATGAAAAGAATACAAGCTAATAAAAAAGTAGCACATTGGTAACATATTATCTGAGATATGTTTCCTTTGCATATTGCACTTTTAGTATCACACATTTAAAGCAGTCAAATATGATACATGCTTATAAGACAATGACTATGGTATATAATTTATAAAATATTTTCATTTTAAGTTATCTTAGTTGCGGTTTCATTCTTTTACACATGTCAAAACGATTTGAATAGACAGTAATTCAAGACTGCAGAGATGAGTTTAAGATTCATAATATTATCTATCAAAATAAAAGATGTACACAATCATTAAAATAAGACACCAGAGAAACATTGTTTTACACATTACTCCCTATATACTTTGTATTTTATACTAACACCCATAACCAAGTATGTTTTACCCCACAGATATACAAGCTACAGTACCCACATTCTATATAAAACCTCATAGTCATCTTATACTTTATCAATTTGCTTTAATTTATGTTATTTTTGTGATTAAGTATTAAAATACAAACAAGTAAATATATTTGTAACTTTTGAAAATATCGAGAGAGCCAGTTACGTCTTTCTGTACTTGCAGTATTTGCTACATTTTCCGTTACATCATAAAATAGATATCTTATCAACGTTACATTGACAGCATATTGTAAGGTATGTCATCAAATATAATTCTATGGAATGTGTCATTATGATTGTGGGAATAACTTACAGCAAGTGTTCATTCACTTGTTTACCTTTATAAGGCACATAAAACCTCTCCACCATAGATAATGTTCTGAAGCACAGTGAACAAAACAAGCTATCAGGTCATCACTAATCACTGTTAACCACTTTTAATATAGTTACAAATTGTGTTATTTCTGGGAAGGAAGCTGCACACTATCAGTACAAAGAAAAAGGATATGAATTCAATTATTAAGCTTCATTATTATGCATTTTTTGGTCCCAACATATAATAGCCCAATGATGTACTAGTGATAATATTATATGAGCAATACTTTATATTAAGCATTTTAACTCATGTAACATTGGTACATATCAACTCTTGATTGGTTGCAAGTTTAAAATAGCAATGCAGTTTTTCTGTGTGGATATAGGATGGATCTACACAGCTAAAGGGGTGTCCGGGTTTGCCAAATCAACCCATACAAGTAATTAATTTTCAGAGTATTCGCTTTCAGGCAGATTTTCAAAAGAAAAACCTCTACCAGATGAACCTCTTTTTTATAGTAAATATTAATAATTTTTAGTAAATATTAATTAATTTCTTGCGTCATAACATAAAACCAACTAGCGCTGGCGTCAGGCTATTGGAATTTTATGTACATACCTGGGTGGTACATTATGTATCTATGTAGGGTTCAGAACTTCCTTAATACTGGATAATTACCATAATATTTTACATAACTATCAAATAGTAAAATACTGCTGAAAATAAATGAGGACTTGTGTTTAATTTGATAATGTATTGACATTGGTGGTTTCAAGCGACGCTTTTGTCAACTTATTCTCTTTAATGATTAATTCAATTTTTATTGGGGTTGGGGGAGGGTGGGGATTGATTTTTTAGTATGCAGATAATTTCCCATAGACCTATAGCATGAGTTAAACTCTGTAACCTTCATAGCAAAAACATCTCGGCAAGCAATTAATTATTTGCACTGTTGAACAGAGCAAAAAGGATCAGCAAAAGATTTGAATTGCAAATTTCCAGGATAAATGTAATCAGCTGAGCTATTGTTTTATATCAATAATCCAGTGGTTTTGTTTTGTACAAGGAGTGTACTCCTATCATTTCATAAAATCAAATAAATAAAGTTTTTTTTGTGACAGTATCCAAAACACCTACTTCATTGCATTTTAGATAATAAATATAATTTAATCCAACCAGGAGACCCAAGCACCATTATTTAATATTGGGTTGCCTTTGGGGTCCTCTGGTTTGTTTGCAGGGGGGACCATGGTGGAGAGATAGTGATCGAGCCTGTCAGTTAGTGTACTGACAACACCTTGGTTTGTAGCAGCGATATTGTTATACTCGCATGGATCAGATGGAATATGGTAAAGACAGGCACTTTGGCGGGGGTCACAGTTCGTGCTAGCATTAGCTGGCTTCGGACCACAGTTGACCTTAACAGCTGAGCCAAAGGTCACGTTCATTTGTTTCCTCACTGCTGTGAGTCTTCTGTCAGAAGTTTCTGTCAACTCCTTAAAAAGGGCATTTTTTGCAGCAGGGTTGTCGTAGTAGAGTCTGGAGCTGTCCTCCGTCACCTGGTACGGTGGATACCAGCCGTCCCAATTCATGTTCACCCCTCCAACCAACAGCTTGTACTCACCTACACGAATGGCCCCACTTCTTCTCCCTGGAGAAATATTGTGTAATAACTCTTTCCTGACTGGTTTACCATTTGAGGATAGCATGTTCCACATGTCAAATCCGTCAGTTCCACCAAGATCACTTGGGTTGCCTCCAGCAGCCGAATAAAACGTCGGCAGCCAATCACAAACATGTAACAGCTGTTCAGATACATATCCTGACTTCTGAAGTATCGGGCTGTGGACAAATCCTACACCCCTAACACCTCCCTCCCAAAGGGTGGCCTTTACTCCTCTACAACAATAGAAAACAGCTTCATTAAGGCGATATCATAACTATATTATATGTATGTGATATAATACAACAAACAGATTGGTATTTACAGAAATTACTGCATAAATAAAATACCATTGGTGAAGTTTGTGTCAGTTTTTAATGACAGATTGTCTGCATGGGGTTTCATTATGTATTTTACTTATCTGATGCTCAATGGCTTTTAAAAAATAAAATTTGCTTTTGAGACTTACACACACTGACATACACTTTGCAAGGTAGCTGATTTTAATACATATACTCGCTATCTCTATCCTATATTAAAGAAAAAAATAGAATTTTGTGGATTTAAGCTGTAAAATTTATTGCTTAAAAGAAAGTAATCTTATTGAAGATATGTCTGTTTTGTGTCTTCTACATAATTACTGGTACCAACATCATTGGGAAAAAAATGCAAAAAATGATTTATATAATTTAATTTGTTTTCAGTTGCTCTTAAAGGATACGATATATTACTTGCTTACAATGAAAGCATTTTTTAACGAAGACGAATTACACAGAATAATGCAAAGTTCATTTTCTAAAGTTTTATCTTTAATAATTGATTAATGAAAAACATTGCACAATACAAGAAAAACATCGAACAAGAGACCTATGGGTCTGTATATTACATATGTTTTCAATATACTGAATATACTGAAATGCTATTCTCAACCAACCAGGAAGCTATATTTATCGAGCTCATTTTTTATTTCTGATCATGAATGTGTATGTGTCAAGGTCATTTATGAAAAGAAAATTTTGACAGCATTTTAAATCACCCCAAAAATCGTTGTGATCTTACTGACCTTAAGCATTCTTACAAGGAAGTTATACAGAAAAAAATATTAACCTCAGGTGAATGAATGATGGATGCTGTGTCATGGCATAAGTTCACAGACACTTTGTGCAAGTTGAGCTAAAAATGTGTATCTTTACCGTAGAGGGAAGTTACTTGCTGCGTTGCCATCAAAGCCATTGGCAGGTCCACCATTATCTGTTGTGAACATCAAGATGGAGTTTTCATACAGACCTTTCTTTTTCAATGCATCCACTACAGCGCCAACACCATCATCTAGTGCTGCCACCATGCCTGAAACAAAGCGGAGAGTAACAAAGATTCAGATATAATCTATAAATAACAGGATATATTCAAAATAAGCTGTAGCTAAAATCTATCAAGTTAACAAGACACTTATTCAGATAAAGTAGATTAAAAACTTAAACACACATCACAAGGGAAATAACTCCAGTTATTTTTAAGGATTTTTTTTCTTCAATTAACTGGCTATTAAAGTAATGTTATTCCCGAAAAGGTTTAATAATTCCAAAAAATTACTTCTTTTCTACTTTCAAACATTAAAAGTGTTACCTATACATGTATAATTATACCAATTTAATGACTCTGTAACTGTGGATTAATACAGACTGTGCCACTTAATTCAATTCCTTTGTTACCTGACAATACGATTTGTTGAACCATGTACAATATGCTTTATCAAAGTAATTTCTCATGAAGAAACTTGATATATCACTCATTCCAAATCTAAGGTGTACATGCATGGATCAAATTCACCTAAATGTATCTGTTTTAGTTGGTTTCTCCACTTTTCAGACTGTCAATATAATATTCCAACCAAACACAATTCTTACATTATTTTGATTCTATAGGAGCTATCCCTATCAAAACAATTAAAGTTTAGATGGAGATTGAATATGTAAATATTTCTCTACGAAGGAATACAAACGAAGTCCAGGCCTTATTTTACCATTACATTATTATTGTTGAGGCAATGTAGAATTATTGCAGGGAAACCATTAGTGTGGATGACGACACCAACAATGAAGCCCGTGGATTGATCCCTATAGATGTAATCTTCGTTTGAAATGGTGCATGCATATAAGCAACAAAGATTAGGCTTTAAAAATAGGAAAAAAGGACCTCAGCATAATATACACCAGTGAAATGCCATGTAACATTAATATGGACTTTACAAAAAAAGTCACATCTTTTGAACCTTTTAATTCATTATATGTAACAAATTAAAATTTGAAAATATTGATATCGCAGATAAAAAAAAATCAATTTCTATTATAAACCTTCAGAAGATTTAATTATTTCTTGGATTGGGTGAAATCATGGAATAAGCATATGTCCTTTTGTACCTTTGAAATCTTTCATTTGTAAGAGATTGTCTCCCTTGGTCCATATGTTATACACCATAAAAGAAAATCAATGTTTTAACAGAACTATGGAAAACTTTTATCAAAAACAAGACCATTTTTTTTTTATTAAGATGTTCGGTCGAAACCTTCAGTCAAACAAAGCATAATATGCTTATTACTCAAACTAATATTTTGCTAAACTTCTAACTCAACCTTTGGACACTGTACATCAGGCACATCAAGTTGCATTAAATCGAATAATGTTTAAACAAGCTACACCTACTGTAAGCATGTTGAGAAAGACAGAGTGAAGAAGGAGGAAGACAGAGTGAAGAAGGAGGAAGACAGAGTGAAGAAGGAGGAAGACAAAGTGAAGAAGAACAAACAAAGCCACAAAGCCATTATATGGACACTCCCAAAGCCATTATATGGCCTTTTAAATTTTGACAGGTTTATAATAAGTACAGTAGAAACCCGACTAACCAGCAAAGTCTTTACGCTGTTTGTTATGTATGTGGGGGTGTCTGTTGATGTAGGATGACGGAGCTTGTAGAGGATTGCCACTCGGCAAATTACCACTGTGGACAGCTTGGTACGGCAAATATAGGAATAGAGGCTGCACAAAACAAATGTATACTATACAATGTACACGTACAAGGCAAGGAAGTAATTCTAACAGTGTAGACAGTATGATGTTGTCAAATTTTCAGAGCAATCGGCTCCTTTATTGAGACACAGAAAAAACACCAAACAATTACATTAAATAAAAACAAAAACAGAAATACAATAGGATATAGCAAATATTTGAAAACAATAATCCCCTTGGCTAGCATAAGTCGAAGGCAGAATCTATAATATATATATAGTAATTTCATTTATCAATAACATCTAAATCTGCATAATTGATATGTCATTAGTGCTTGAATATCACAAAAAACATTGATTTAAATTGATAAGTTGGTTAAATATCAATGAAATAATTATTTAGCGACAAGTTTGAATGAGTGGGAGCTTACAATATCTTGAAGTCCCGAAGTCGCTGTACAAGGTGACACATAGCTGTAGTAATAGACAGACATAGACTAATATCTATTGCTGATGATTTATCATACCTCCTCAGCATTATGCTGGTTGATGATGTCCACTGCACGGTTAGTAAACAGGGTGGTGGAGTACTGACCTAATGCTGAGTAGTCGAGGCTTGCATTACATCTAAAGTCATAGCCAAAGAAAGCCTGGAACAAACACAGAAGTATAATACTAAAGACAAGCAATGTCTATGGCCAAAGTACCATATACATTGGTATCAATATCTTCATGTTGAGGGTGAACAAAGTAGAAAAAAGAACCATGGTTGGTACAAATAAAGTGTCCGGATTGTAAAAGAAGCTGAAATGGTTATCTCCCTTGAAATAGTGTATGCTAGTCACTGTCAACAGATGAAGTAAGGAATTTTCACATAAAAAATCAGTATTGTCTCACAATGTCTTCTATTTTTATAGGAATTGGTATCCTATCTAGGATGTCTTACCTCATTAGCCTCATAGGTGTGGTCATAATAATCACCACACCCTTGGTAATACCCTAAGTAAGACTCGAATCCACGACGTGTCGGTGTGTATTCACTCTTGAAAAAACCAAGATGCCACTGAAATCAAATGAAAATATATAGGTTATTAGGTCAATGGAATTTTACAGGTAAAGCAATTTAAACAATTCAAAATCATGCATCAAATACAATAAGTGTATTTAAGTAGAAAGGTTGAAGAATTGCCTTAAAATTTACACTTTTGTTTATAATAAATATCAAAAGTAAAGCGAAATTTATTATAGCTACTGGCAGTGAAATGGAATGAAATATACAGCCACTGAAATTGTGATGGAAAAGAGTTGGTTAATTTTTAAATTGTATAAAGACACGAGACCGATTCTTGTGTCCACTCTAGGAAACCATCGCCATGAAACATGAAACCACAATGGGAGGTTGATACCAGTCTGGAGCATTTTAACACAATGTCATAATTTGATTGAACAATGAAATCCTGTCAAGGGTGTTCCCCGCTACATGTAGTAGATCACAAAAAATATTTACCAGCTCCTAGAACATGTATTGGTCAAATGAGTCGGAGTGAGGAAAACCATAGCTGTGAGAGAAAATGAGTCGGAGTGAGGAAAACCATAGCTGTGAGAGAAAATGCACCCAATGTAAGATCTCTTTTGTTTTGTTTATAAAGCATGTGCATTGTAACATAGTGTATATTTTATTAGCCCACCATCATCAGATGGAGTGCTATTCAAATCACCCTGCGTCCTTGTTCCGTCGTCCGTCCTGCTGTCATTCTGCCTGTCCTTAACCTAATCTTGTTAGCGCTATTTCTCAGAAAGCACTTGAGGGATCTTTCTCAAATTCGACATGACGGTTCTCCATGGTCTCTAGTTATGCATATCATTTTTTGGGACTGATTACAAAACCAAGATGGCCCACAGCCAGCGATCTTTAATTTGAGAGTTTAAGTTTGTTAGCGCTATTTAAAAGAACTAGAGGGATCTTTCTCAAATTTCACCTGAAGGTTCCCCATGATCCTTTGTTATGCATATTGTTTTTTATGACTGGTCACAAAACCAAGATGGTGGATAGCCAGCCATCTTGCATCCTCGATATCCAGGGGTTATGCTCACTCTTGCTCTCTGCACCCCTGGAATATGTCATAGCAAAATTGAAGGCTCCATGTGCAGCACCTTATGGACGAGACGAGAAGACTAGGTTGATCCTTTGATGCACATCAAAAGAATCTCGACGCAGCGTCAGGGTAAAAAGTGACATGCTTTGAAGTTGGGCGTCGCTCCTCTGTTATCTTCAAAGAGCAAGCATCAGCCTAGTGATTGGTCAAGATTTTTTACCAGACACCAATCAAATAGCTAGCCGCGTGCCTTCAATTTTGTTGACATATTCCAGGGGTTTAGAGAGCGAAAGTCAGCGTAACCCCTGGATATCGAGGATGGCCATCTTGAATTTGAGAATGAAAGTTTGATATAACCTGAAAAAGCCTATTAACTACTATCAACATTGACTATTATCAATTATTAGGGATAAAGCCAAAATTAAATTATATACAGCTACATGTATATAAAGAACTCACCTTTCCCACCATGTGTGAGCGGTAGCCTAGTTTCCCTAGCCACTGAGGCATAATCGTAAAGTTGAGGGGAAGGCCATAGGGTTGGGCACCAACAATGACACTTTCTTGTAGTCCTGTCAGAGGAAGGAGAAGGAGATTAGGGGAGGTAACTCAGTACTCACCTTCCCAACCATGTGTGTCCGGTAGCCTAGTTTCCCCAGCCACTCGGGCATAATGGTGAAGTTAAGGGGGAGACCATAGGGTTGGGCACCCATTATAACACCTTCATTAAGCCCTGGCATAAAGGTAAAACAACCAGTTACAGAGACAGGATGAAATAAAGATCTTAAAATAGTCTCATATTGATTTAAAACAGGCATATTTCAATTATTTTAATGAATGTGTAAATTGAATTTTTTATATAGAGAAATAGTATGATAATGAAGATAATCTTCACTATTACAGTAACATTAGAAGTGAACAACACTTGAACAAAGCTATGTAGCTTGTTAGAAGCTAAAAATGGAAATGTTACACAGTTCAGAACACTAAATGATTCTTCCTATAATTGCTCTCACAGAAATGATAGCAAAAATGAATATAAGTTTCAAAATAATATGATCTTTCAGTATTCTTTAAGAAGAATTCAAAAATTGGATAATAATTTTAAGCTGAAAATCAACATGACACTGTTTCTGTGCATGAATAATCTACAGTATCTATAATTTGAATGTTAGTGAAAGATAAAATCAACCTTACACATAAGTTCATATTAGGTGTGAACTGTATTGGAAATGATGCGTTATATACCTGTATGGATTGGGTGATAGCCAGACATGAGTGCCCCTCTTGTAGGGGTACATATCGGTGAGACGTAGTAGTTGTTCAGTATGATTCCACTGTATGCCAAGCTGTCTATGTGAGGGGTGGGGATCTGATTGGAACCATGAAAACTGATGTCATTCCATCCCTGTAAAAAAATCTAATGATTTTAGTTTTAACATTGGAAATGTTAACAAAATGAAGTTATATCACAAGCTTACTCAATGACCAAATAAAAAGTCCCATCAAAAGCTTTCTCACTAATCAATTAAGAAAATTAGTTATATTGCAAGCTTACTCACTAATTATTAAGTCAGGAGTTACATTACAAGCTTACTCACTAATCAAATAAGAAGTTATTTCACAAGCTTACTCACTAATTAAGTCAGGAGTGACATTATAAGCTTACTCACTAATCAAATAAGAAGTTATTTCACAAGTTACATTATAAGCTTACTCACTAATCAAATACGATGTTATATCACAAGCTTACTCACTAATTTAGTCAGTAGTTACATTATAAGCTTACTCACTAATTAAGTCAGGAGTTACATTATAAGCTTACTCACTAATCAAATAAGATGTTAAATTAAAAGCTTACTCACTAATCAAATACGATGTTATATCACAAGCTTACTCACTAATCAAATACGATGTTATATCACAAGCTTACTCACTTATTAAGTCAGTAGTTACATTATAAGCTTACTCACTAATTAAGTCAGGAGTTACATTACATCAAATTATATCAAATGAAGCCCACTAACCAGATCATCTGCTACAATCATAACTATGTGTGGCCTTGGTGATTTGGCTTCCACAAAGGTCAGGCCTAGGGTGATCAGGAAGATCAGTAAGCATGCTCTCCTCCGATGCAATATTGACATGGCTAGAACAAAAATTTAATTGTGTTGATTTTTGCGAAATAGGTTAAAAGGAATTGTCAACATTAATTTCTATAGGTACATGTAGCAACAACCGAGCAAACTGGGATATTCATATTGACCTCATACAGTTATCAACTGTTTTTGTCACCCTGGTAAAATGCAAGCCACTTCCTACCGACTCGGCTCAGGGATTACGTCTCTTTAGCTCAATGGCAGAGCCTAAGACTAGTAAACCAGAGGTTCTGGGTTTGACTTGATCCTAGTGGCGGAATTAGAAAAGTTAATGACCTCTGTTTCATTATTTCGGCGTTCACATAGAGACCCAGGAAATATTGACAAAATACTCGTGACGCTAATGCAAAGAAATCACTTAAAATGACCCCTGGAAAACTCGGGACAAGTTAAATATAAATAACCAAAGTGTCATGTCTCAGGGGCCTTGTTACAACATGTAGGAAGAGGATCCCCAATTGCAATCACTTAGAAAGCAGGGACGTATGATATACAGTATACATTGTACTTTGACTTTTTCTCTATGATGTTATTTATGAATGTGTGCAATAACTTACATGACAAAACATTGTGCTTATTCTGCAAATGCAAAATAAAAATTGTCTGTGATAATATGTAAACTCATTATTACTAATAATGTTATTATTATTGCAACATTTGTGTTTGTCACAGTAATAAGCCTAAGCTCTCAAGAGCTAATGTTCCATGTTACTACTGTATGTATGCGACTTTAAGAAGACAATTTAAAAAATGTCTTTCTAGTTCGCGATAGATACCTTCATTTATGAATATTAACCTACTATGACCACTATTATTCCGGATTTCCAGTCACCGTTATAATTACTTTTACCACGGACTTAGATCTTCTTCTTTATACGAGGTCTCCATCAGTTTGATGATTATGCCATCGGGGAACTAATTTAATTCCGTGCTCTTACTAGTACTCCTATCATCATATTAGTATATAAGGGGTGCGATAATATATCGCATATATTCCAGAACCCGAGCTCCTGTGACTATATAGGTTACTATGCGGGAGATCGTAACACGGGTTGGTAACATCTCGAGATGAAACTACTTCAAATGTCAACGAAACAAAACTCTGTTGCATTCCACAGCTAAATAGGCCTACTTAAACCATGTACAAGGGAAAGGGTTAACTCCAGGAAATCTGATAGCAAAACGTAGTTTCATTTCAATATTTACCAGCAGTTTACATCCGTCATGTGATACAACATGTGTAACTGTGAAAACGAATCACGGTAATAGCACCATCCGTATTTTTAAGCAGGTTTGCAATGTGATACAAGATACAATAAGCTTAGAATAGGGTGAACAATAAACATAAGCTCTCAGGAGCTTGTATTTCTACAAACATGATAAATATAAATATGATACAAGTTAAGACAAATACATGAAATAAAACAAATAGCACATGAGCATATATAATTATAGTTCATCATGTGGTGCATCAAGTTTCCAAGGGTTGGGGAGCCCCTTACCAGCGAGGTCTGCTTATTATTAATGCGCACATCATAGTATAAGTAGTTTAAGAGAGATATAAATATCAATTTCATCACATACATGTACAGTAGTTAAAGTTAAAAGACTGGACTTTTATCAAATTGAGAAAAAAGTATTTAACCACGGAATTAGTTATCCAAGTCCGTGATTGAACACATATTTTATAAAATATAACTATATCTAATACTGGTAAGATTGTGGTAAGATTTGAAAGCACTAAAATTCATAAAAATATTTAAAAAGTTAGAAGTAGCACATAATTTACAGGAGAGATCCACCAGGCAGGGCAGACAAGTTTGCAAGATGTGTTACATTACACACATGGAACACTTACAGTTGAGGCCGTCCCACACTTGCAGCTGTCTGCGGAAATCCTTATAGTTATTAGCCTTTCTTAGTTCGTTGGGCAGACAGTTCCATATGCGGGCAGCCTCATATATACCGAAATGACTTTTTACCATACATGGTAGTTCTAACCCTAGGTGCATCTACAGTCTCCTCTTGCCTTAAATTATAAATGGATACTTTTTTAATTATAAATTCCTGTATATACCCAGGAGACATATTGTATCTTTGTATTTTAAGGTGCAGAAAACATGGAATCTATCCACTGTGGTGATGACGTAAGATTTGTAGAACTAATTAACAAATTATGTTGTTATACATTGCAGCTCATTTATATGACGGCTTGTCTGATTGGATTATATTGGTCACATGGCAGGGAAATAATACATGATGTTCCCTTACGCGCTCGAGTTTCCCGTGTCATCTTTCACTAGTTTGGGATGTTAAAATTGCATTTATCCACTGTAATAATGAGGTGACGTTCCTGGTGCGACGTGTTTCCACTGTGGTGAGGTTGTGAGGTTATATTTGCACAGCAGGGGTGGTTGACTTGCTTGTCAACTGTCAATCCACGAGGTTGGGCGTAACCTGTCGCCTGGAACGCCTACTGGCATTGCATACAGGAAAAACTAGTTTAATTTTCAGTGGGATATTAGAGCCAGATGTTGTAAATAATGTTATAAAGGGAGTTATATGCACCTTTCCCTTTCGTTTTATTTCTGTAATTAATGTTTCGGAACACTTCGGACAAGGATTTTCATTCTTTTAATCTTAAGTAACTCTACTGAATTCTAAGCTAACGAAATGGCATTATGCATATCGTGCAGTGATTCAAAAAATGGTTTGCACATTTTTTTTTAAAAGGGTACGTACTTCTTTACATCATATTCCTTATGGTAAGTACACAGGAAATGTCATCTTTCAATGGTGACGATGAAGGGACGTCGTCCCTGCTTAATATACAGAAGATATAATACCTTGTAGCCCCTGTTTGGAGTGGGTTCATTTAGGAACGGGTCCAAGACAGGGCATGTCCGCTTTCACACATTAAAGAAAACATACGTTTTTAGTACACTCGATTTATTTGATTGATAATCATTTTGGAGTTGAATTTAAATATTTAGAATGTGTATATATATGTATTTAGTAAATGTGAATAAGTTAAAATATGTCAAATAACAAACTCGTATCAGCCTCGAGTCACAGGTCGAAACAGAGTTGGTTATGGAAATATGGTCATATGATTGATAGGTTTCTTTGATGATATAGTGACGTCATGTCTTTACATTATATAGAATATGTCATTTTTCACGTAGGTGATTTAGTTGTAGACAGTGTGCATGTACTAGAAAAATAGACACAATGTTCAATGACCAACGCGCTATCAAACGAATGCATCATCACCATCACGTTAACCACTTAAGAGATGATGTAAGTACTGTCAATCCTCTTGCGTAAAGGCCCTTTTCCGGAATTCTATCATAAATCATATCTTATAGGATGGGACTGGGTTTTAAATTTCGTACGTCATGTCACAGAAACACAATATGCAAATACGCAATTTAGTTGTTTTCTCGTATCAATGATAATTGTTTCGTGATCATTTTTGCTATTATATTACACGTATGCTCATTTATCTACAGGACGGATAACATTTATATCGTTTCTAGTACAACGAAATATATCTGCTGAGAATTTTAATCCGATCGATAATAAAATCATCGTCTTTAAGCTCCTATCATTTCTAAGAGTAAAACAAAGAAATACCGAGACCGACTGAAAATAGTGCGTTGTTCTTTGGTTCTTGCATACATGTGATGTTACATGAATGTACAAATGTTTGAGAGAGGATGTCATCAGTCTTAATGTTACATCATTGTAAAATAAAGAGGAGGTTCATTGTCATTCAAATTCCGTTTGGGTAGCCGGACAATAAAACGGAAAAAAATTAAAGTTAACAAAAGGAAACATCGCAAGACATCGACAGATCCACATTCAGATGGTTACGGGGAAGTTATCTGTCATGGTAGACAGTGGTACACATGTATAATTACCAGGTAAAAAGATTATTCGATCTGCCTGATGGTTAAGTTTCTGATTACCACGGACAGAACTGTGAAGGAGTACTATCTTAATGAAAAATAAGATAGTCATTGATTCTAATTAAATTGATTGTAAGAGAGCGAACGAGTGTCAGGGCTGGCCAGCTGTGTGAATCGGAGAGTGGCCGCAATGTTTACAATTAAGAGTTAGATTAAGGGAGAACAAGATGAATGAAAATTACCAGTATCATGGGAACAGAATATTTTGTGTGACCAGAGTATGTGATATGATGAGGTTTAATGTGAAAGTGTTCAGACAGGTCATTTTTCGGAAGTACGTCAGAGAGGCAACATGTGATTGAGGAGTGTATACAGATTGTAGATGTTAATAACTTTTAGTGAAAAATGTCATGGTTACGTCCTCAGAACACGACAAATCACTATCTTCGTCACATGACATATAGGGAAGAGTCACGTCTGCGTTAAATAATTAAACATAAAGATCAAGGCGAGGGATACAGGTCCTCTGGGCCTCTTGTTTTATTTTTCGTTTTTTTGTGACATGACAAATATTCAGTTATGTGTGGTTCTTTCTGTTAACAAGCAAATATAGAAAGCCTAAAGACACTAAAGGAAATAATCCAATTCTGGCATTATTTCCCCCTATTTCATCTTTATCATCCCCTGTTTAAGCTAAACAAATCCCCATTTGTAACTAAATACTACCGCATGGATACCTGTCCTTGTTCCACAACTGAGTGATTTATTTCATTTTCCTTGTGTTCATGTTATTTGTCACTGCTGATATTTTACGACACTGTTTACAGCTAGCCCTGTTTGTAGTACTCAATAGCTTATAGTAACAATTACACAAACGCTTCATTCTAATGCATATCTGGTGATTGATTTGAAGCGTCTATAATGAACGGCCCTGACAGGACAGGTTATGCACCAACAATGAATATTTCCCCCTTTTTAAAACGGGTACTTACTTTAATTACTGCATTTATCCCTGAATGTAATATAAGCACACAATAGTGATGACGACAGATGCAAAAACTAAGCAATCCTAAATACGGACGTTTTATAAATCTTTAAAAGCCTTTACCCTGTTAAGGCTAAAACTGGCACCAAATGGTCACTGTGACATGTCGACAAACGTTTTGACAATGACTAACATTTTAATTACATCGTACTTGAATATGTAATTACATGGTTACTTAATGGCAATAAAGCATAACTAACAAAGGATGATATGAGCATGTCTGTCTATATATTTCCATTCTATAACTTAATTGTTGTTGCAGAAAAAGGAGAATACTATATATATATTGTTTCGGTTAGCTTGTAAATAATAATAATGATACTAATTCCAGGTTTTTGTATACCGCTTTATCACAACCTAGTTGGATACATACATGTATTCGTAGGTCGTCTCAAAGCGTTTCACAATTTATTATCCGTGGTTATAGGGCCTTTACAACCAGCCAATATCGTTCTAAACTCCATGGGGAGCATACAGCCGGTGCTGCTATTTCGGTGCTCACAGCTAGCATTTAACAATTCAAGCACTGCGAAACCACGTACTCGTTTCCAGCTGAGTAGACTGGAACAGGCGGAGTAAAGTATCTTGTTCAAGGATACAAGACAGTGCCGTGACATGACTCCAACCTCAACTATTCGGTCACGAGCCCGGCGTCCTACCACTAGACTACCGTGCCTCCTAAATGCCGCGTTGAGGACAATTGCAGTGCTTAAAAGTTAGAAAAAAACCTTCTCAGGAGTAGGCGTGTTCCTGATTCCCTTCTGTCTTTGGAATCAATCCAGTCGTCGTTGTTGTCGAGGTAGATCTATTTCATCTGTTCGTTTCCTGGTATAGCTAAGATCCTTCTATTGTTGGATCAAACTTTTGGGTATGTGTTGATTGAGGATTTACCGCTAGATGGTTCTCTTACAATATTTCCGCCTGAATGACAAGATAAGAATTACCCAATAAGACAACTGGGGTTTGACAGTTTTATTGAAGAATTCGGGGTTTACCTTGTTACTGCATGCCCATGTCAGTGGGGTCAATGTCCTTTTCCCACCAGGTTATGATGTTAAAATGCAATCCCTCCTTCTGCTCCGGACTGTTTTTTGTCCATTCATGAATCTATGTAGGGAAGGGAAGTATGGCAACTTCAGTTTATCTGAAGGATGCCTACTTCCAAATCACTATCTAGATATCGGTATGGCGATCACATCCATCTGCATTATTTTTTTCCCTGGTTATATCATTCGAAGTTTACAACCGAAACGATGCTTTTAAAAAGTACTTTTTCTCGTTTACTACTCTCCTGCAGTTTAAATGATTTTGTTTGTAAAGGCTACCCATCGACAATAAAAAGTGGATTTCATTTCATTATTTCGTTCAGAATGAATATTTCCACTCTTCGTTGTTGTCTCTGGCAACCGGTACAACACGGTGTTCTTCTTCGAGAACACGTTTCTAAAGGTTTGAGAGTTATAGCTATCCTCTTTATGAATATATTTAGTGTTCAAAATTCTGGGTTGCGTCAACCCCTTTTCAGATGTGGTTCCTCTCGCACGCCATACAATCATGCCCTTCCATAGGATCCTTCTTCCTGACTGTGTCCCTGCTTACAGTCAGTGATTGAGAAGCAATATTACCATGTAACAAATCAGTGATTAACTTATCCTTTGTGGACACCATGAGACATTGTCCTTCAGGGATAATCTACATCTTTAGACTGGATGGCTCTAACCAATATTCTGAGCACCTGGATGTTTCCGTGACTGACCTAGACGGTCATACCCAATCTGGGTAGCTATCCAAGAATCAATTCTCAGAGCACATAAATATGTAAAAGATGAGGGCAATCGATTTACATTGTATTCACTTTAAGAGCTCCTGCAGTCACTAGTTACAAAAATATACAATTGATGCTTATTTGAGGCTTGGGTGATGACCACGTTTCATTATCTATGTGCCCTGGTCATTCAGGTTCTTATCATTCTAAAGGAATATGCATTCGACCGTTAAGGTAAGATAACTTAGGACATCAGGCCTTGCCCTGGTTGACGTTACTGCGGACATTTCAGACTGCACCATTTGATCGATCTAGAAATCTTCTTCAGCAATCCATCATTCTAGAGGGATATTTTTTTCTGTTATTGGTTTGGAGAAAAGAAATTCGATCGAGTGAAGGCTTCTGTTCATTTGGTTTCGTATTTTATGTTAAATGGGGTAGGAAAAGCCATCGTGGGTTTTAGACTGTCTGGATTTCGTTTTTCTATCGCCAGTGTTTTTGCATTCATGGCAAACTGAGAATACGCATGACTCTTCCCTTTTCCTGCTTTGATAAGAGTTTTCGGTTGAATTTCTTTTATTTTGATTATATTTTTTCCAGGTTTATACACACTCATGATATTATACACGGCAGACTTTTTAAAAACAGGTTGTGTAAGAGGAGCTTCCGAAGGGAGGTTCTGGGAATTTGAAATTCTATTTTTGAAACACAAAAAGGGTAATTATAGTAGTTAACCATAATAAAGTTAATTGGTTTTACGAGCTATATATGAAGCAATGCTACTATATTCAATAAGTGTGTTTATCAGTCATGAGACTCGCGTACCTGTGTTACACCAGGTGCTACACGGAAATTTGTTTTGTTTTGTTTGTTTGTTTTTTTCCTTGGAGCATATCAAAATCTGACGGGGAATATCTAAAGTGCAGTTACAAGCATTAACGTTTTATGTCAATAACCGTTTTTCAAGGATTTCTAATCTAACGAAACAAAATGATATAATGTAAGAAAACATTGAAAAAACCCTTCAGGAACAAGAACAAATATTTCTAATATCAGAATTCACCGAATATCATGCACATACACATAATTAATTTCAAATGAATTTTTGTAGGGTTTTGAAAAAACATAATTTTAAGGAAGCCTTTTTTTCAAACTCATAACTTAAAGCTTCAGTTATTTTTCCCTACTTTACTCTATTAAAAACGTTGACATTTAAGTTAATAAATTGTTAAAGTAATATTTATTTGATTTAGTGTTCAATAAAAGTGTTCTATAAAAAAAAATCATTTACATTGTATTTCAAAATGATGTAAAGTACACAACGTTATAATCATATACACATGTAAGTGTTAGGATATCATTGTTTTAGATAATTTCTCGGAACAAGAAAACAAAACGATATTTATATATACTAAGCAATATATTCATGCCTCGAACAGATTATAGAACGCCCTCTCTCCACATCCCCCACCCATTCCCAATCTCAGACTTTCTTTCTACCGAATTCTCCTTTTCTATGTATATCTGCCTCTGATATTAATAAGTAGGCAATATGAGTAGCAATATATTAGCGTAACTGAATGCATACATGTACCACGTGTTTGGCATTTCCCTGTGTATAACAGAAATACCAGAAGCTACAGAATGAACAAGAGGAGGAATTTACTGCACGACAAGTAATGACGTTAGATTATTAGAGAGTCACGAACAGTGAATAGTGTATCGCCAGTTCCGTCCTGCATGAAAAAAGATTAACTGCATGGTATACATATGTAAACTGCATGTTCACACATTGTGTTGCATTGGACTTTGTCACTAATTTTGAACTCCTGTTTTAGGTCTTCATCATTTCCTTCCCCGTTATTTATCCAGTTTTATCTATAAGGTACAATGTTTTTGTTCGAATAGATTCTAATTTCATTAGGATGACTGCAGCAGAAGTTGTTACATAAACACAGAGATTAGTGAGTCTGACAATGTTTTGAATGCATCGGCAACTGTATCACTCTTTTAAAATGCCTCCTAATATCGCTAGATAAGCATACCGTCAATTTAAACGATGATGAGGAAAGGCCTACAACAACCTCTATAGCCTTCTTTTGTCCTGTTGCGAAAGTCTCTATAAGAGAGATAATTAAGATTCTAACGACATGGTCAGTATACTTGAGACTTACTTTATTATCACACGAATATTGATGAATTTTTGTAGTACAGATTCTAGGAGAGAGATTATGCATCTACTACGATAAGACTCTTCAGAATGTAAATTGTTTATGTATAGGTTTGTTGACATACAAAGTAAAATTGAACAAACAAACATACTATAGCGGCACAACACAGGTGTGTATACTGTTGTACAGCGTGACACAAGATCTTGTTATGTTCGTAAGTGTGCTGCTATGTATTAGTACACAACCTTAATTATTTGGCTGAGTGCGCACGGAATCTCAGTACGTAAGTGCTTCAGTAAGAGTACCCGGATCATTGTAAACAGGTCACCAAACCCCTACATTCGCTAGGTTATATTATATTACACCCTGCTCTTCATTTCACAACAAGGAAGTCACCTGCCATGGCAGACCGTTCTATATGTGTTGCTTTTATGGGTTTGAGCTTTCTGACTTCATATGTTGGTAAGAATTTACATTTTGTTCGTACAGTTTTATAACTAATAACTAGTATTTGAAAAGGCAATCGACGTATTTAAGCCCGACATGCCTTCCCAGTAACCGGTATTAACATATCATGTTTGTTGACATTATGTAACGCTGGTGTACATCTAGTGCAGTTTGTATCAACTTGCGTCGTAACCTCAACACAAAGTGAAAAGTATATATATCATGTGAACACCCCAATGTCCATGTTATATTAGCGATGTATGACATTGAGGTTACATTTTCCAGAGAGATTTTGTCAGGGAATGGTAAATAAGTTGTACATAGCTGTCGTTCATTGATTTTCATCACATGGCTTGTCATATCCTCTAGGGTTACGTGTCTTCATTAGAATGAACATGTACGTATTATTCTTTGTCAGTTGAGAAATGAGGCCAGTAACCTAAATAATGACCGTCAGAAAGATTATCTTACTGAGTCCTCTGCATGTTCTTGTGGTTCTAGATTTAAAAACAGCATCTCATTACTTCCATGATTGTATCAAATACACTGAAGATCGTATTCTACTTTTTCATTAGATGTCATGCTAAATGGTTGTGAGAGATGTGATGAAAATGACAATAAACATATTCTCCTATATATATCCAATTACATTTTAAGTTCGAGAAGATTCAGGACATTTAACTTCAATTTTGAATGAAATTTTACATTTTATATATTTACACTTTATTTATTAATTTACATTTAATTTTTTTCTCAATGTAATTCTTCTGATTTCCAGAAATGGTACATGAATATTAATATTAATATTTCCTATTTGTCTTCATTGCTTATTTTTAAACATTGTTAGTGAGGGGGGGCTGGGGTTCAGAAGACCAGTTATACTATTTTATTAAAAAATATTGGGAAACAACTACATAAATAAGAATATAAAGCTTTACAACATGTTAATTATATATCTAACCTGTGTTTAATATGCATAAATCAAACTATTTGGTGGGATTGAATTTCCAAACTCATCAGTGGATTGCCTTGTGTGATACAATCGACTTTTCGGCTTGTATCTGTTGGGTGCGGTAATTTAATCCCATCAAATGTTTATACATGCAGCTCCATCAACGAATTATTTTTCTTTTCTCTTCATAATATGTATATATATATATACCGGTATATATTTTATATGTCTTTTCAATTTCAAAATAAAAGATTAGAATTTAAACCATTAGATTTAATTATAATAAAAATCAGTATTAGTAGTTGTTTCCCCTAATTTGATTATTAATTTGATAATACCAACTTGTTTATATGTGTTTGTATGTGTTCTAATGCCTATGTCTATGCTTGTACCACTGTCTGTTACTATGTTTAGAAAGGGCTTAAATAGGCTATGCCGGCTGCCCAATCCATTTGTCCTTTGACAATAAAAAATATTGAAATTCAAATACGTATTATTGAAGGTGTTTCAAATTCATGCCCCTGATAGTACAAATTCCACCTATGAAAAACAAGAAAACATTGTATGCCCGCGAAAATATGAATACAGATTATAGCTTAAAATCTAGCCACACATGAAATGTTACAGGTGTTGTAATTTATTTGAGGACAGTATTGCAAACCTTATTTGCAGGTTTTGGTTTAAAGACAGTAATACAGTTTTTGTTTGGTGTAGATACGCAAGCTCTTTTATAAATTCTGCGTCAAAAAATCACCATAAGCAAGTAGGTCAGGAAACTGTTAAGGTAGAGTCCCATGGATATTCCGAAAGTCTGCTACAAAATATTTGCACCGAACTCAACTAAAAAGTATTGTCAACCATAAATCGAATCATACTCACGATTCCATGCATGTTGGCACTTTTCACAAAATATGCATGGCTAATACATTTCATCACAATACGCCAACCTATGCTTTTTGACGGTTTAGTATGAGCTAATGTAATGTACAAAATAAATGTTGATAGGTCAATTTATCTGACAATTTTTTTCTAAGTCGATGATGGTCAAGATTAAAAGAAATAACACTTATATACGTATTAATAACTTTAAAATCGTTGTATTTCTGGACAACAATTCTTGATTGTTTTCCTAAACTCCATGGAAAAGAAGGGCGATAAAGACTATTGTCAGAGCGTTTGAAAGCGTTTGAACCTCGTTATGTTGCTAGACAAGGGTTCGACTCCTGGCGCTTAGGGCTACTTCTAGCAGAACCCAATACGCAGTTTTTAGATAGTTGTGAATATATTGTTTATTTTGGAGCAGCCCCAGTGAAAGTACTGATCATTGATATGTGAGGGTTGGCAGATGACTTAACAATACATCTATCTGTGAAGTCAACTGCCAGACAGGTCCAGTATTATCACTGTGAAAAGGACAATAAGCGTGAATAGAAGGTGCTAGTATATTACATGTACAAATGAAGAAAGTGATCACGTCATGTCATTCAAACAGTATATCATTGGGGGGTTTAATCAACTAAAGCTGGTATTTATTTGAAACAATGGTATGATGGAATTGCTAGGGCGTGTTCGTCTGCATAACACACAGTCTCAAATTTTAACAGGAGGAATCTTACGTCTGAATGGAGGGGATGACCAATATGAAGGACGACTCGAAATATACGACAATGGAGAATGGCAGACAATTTGTCGTGACAACTGGAACAATAATAATGCTATCGTCGCCTGTAGGCAGCTGGGGTTAAAGTAAGAATACAATGATGCGAATTGGCAGTGCTGCAGTTCACGTTTTTTTTTCTGTACAAATTATCGTTATTCACAAAAATGCTTTTAATAGTTCTAACATAAAACATAATTAAGTGATTCCTAGTTGTTAGTTAGGTAGATTGCTGTAAATGTTATGCACAGTAAATTGTTTGCGTTCAATTTAAACGAAAAATCAAACAATCATTTTAACCAGTTATCACATGTAAATATACCAACTGTGTCTTGGTTAAACTTATGCTGAAACGAGAGGATGCCTAGAACTTATAGAAATTATAAATAATATCCTCTTGCTTTACTCAAATCATTGCCCCATACATCATCGAATAAAAAACATAATTCCCCTGTATTTTAGTCTGTACTGTCTAGTTCGCAAAAGTTATATTGGGGTCAGCATTTAGTGTTTCCTCATAGGTCAACCATACCGTGACGTGACTCTCTCTTTAACAGCACAAACAGTATAAGGCTAACCGTTTAAAGTTTATTAATCTGCGATGATGGTTTACATTTGTAGTCCAGTCGCTTTAACAAAAATTAGCCAAAGCATCAAACAATTCGCATCAGAATTTTATATCAGTGTTTCTCAATGATGTGTATCTACAGTATATATATATATATATATTAACAGATACAAAAGTATAAAAAAACATCCCTTCAGGAAAAGTATTTTTCACTTTCTCGGGGACTTAAAATAACGAAAACCACTTATTAGACCAACTTTGCAGTGTACATTGTATGTCACACTGAGTATTGAAAATTAAAAAGATTTCAAGACGAACTTGTCAAAACGTTGCTCCAGAATCAATATATTCCAAAATATTTAATTATTAGTATGGCTAAATAGCATTCTTAAATTGAACATATTTGCTTCAGTTACTGGAAACCCTGTTTTTTGAATTTGTTCGTCAGCAGTCGACATCTATCACGAAATTCTGAATATTCAGAGCAAGCTCTTATGTACCAAAGCAACTGCGACATGTAAACACTGTGGTAGGGGAAGCAGATGATACTATTAAAAAAGGGAAAGTTTCTGATAGGAAAGTCTAGATCGTCCTGTGTATCGTACACTTTTTCAAATTTACATACATGTACCATTTATTCTACTTCTTGAACATATAGCATCACAATACGAATGCGACCCCGATTTACGGTACTGAGAAAGAAAGTGAGAAGTTTGGATTACACAAGCAACTGCTGAACAGCATATTATTTTATCTTTGAGTGTATAATTCTAAGTAGAAATGCCATTATGGTTCAGATATCTTAAAAGAAGGGCTAAAACAGGATGGCTAAAACCTCATCTCATGCAATGTTGACCTAACAGTAAAAGGTGGCAAAGTCAAAGATTTTAACAACAAGAGTATTAGTCTTAACATGTTTTGTCGTTTGTCTCATTAATACATATTTTGGCATGCGTAACCAATTTTATATCCACCAATTATAGAACAAAGTAATCAAACATGGGATTTTCAATTTCATTTAAAAATGGAACAGCTCTTAATTCATTACAAGACAAGGACAAAAATATGTCGACTTTACTGCATACTAATTTTAGTTAAATAAAATATTTGTGATTCTAACGCAACGTTTTGCCAAATAAATATTTTCCTTTACTTGGTCTGGTTATATGTTTAATTTCCAATAGTCAGTGTTATACAAAATGTAGATATTACACTTCAAAGTTGGTCAAATATGTGATTTTATGTTATATAATTGATCCTTAAGAGGTTTTAAATTGATAATTATTGATAACAAAACACACCATTTCATTTGTGTCATTAAAATAAATATTCATCATTGTGGAAAAAAACACAAAACAAAAAGTAAAATTTCTTGTTTAAAACATAAAATCATTGAACCACTGTTTAATACATGTCGACTTTACTGCATACTAATTTTAGTTAAATAAAATATTTGTGATTCTAACGCAACGTTTTGCCAAATAAATATTTTCCTTTACTTGGTCTGGTTATATGTTTAATTTCCAATAGTCAGTGTTATACAAAATGTAGATATTACACTTCAAAGTTGGTCAAATATGTGATTTTATGTTATATAAATGATCCTTAAGAGGGTTTTAAATTGATAATTATTGATAACAAAACACACCATTTCATTTGTGTCATTAAAATAAACATTCATCATTGTGGAAAAAAACACAAAACAAAAAGTAAAATTTCTTGTTTAAAACATAAAATCATTGAACCACTGTTTAATACATGAATGCGATGAATTATAAATGTACATGATGCAATGCAAATTGCAAAGCTAGACAAATAAGAGAACTGTGTTTATAATTATACAGACTAACGGCATTAAATATATTTATCACATACTGTGTTATCGAGTGAAAGTATCCATATCATATGTTTGCTTATTAACCCATGTAATATGACCTATCAGCCCTGTGATTGGTTGTAAGTTTCAATTGTTTCAATTGTGATGTCACGCCTATGACAAGTACATGCACCGGAGTCAAAATTTTCTGGAATATTATTAACTTGTACATATAAAATATATCAAGCTATCTCAAACCTCCTTATTTGTATAAATTATTGCTCTCATAAAAAAATATGTTCTTTGTTCTTTTTCAACATATTAACGTACGAGATAATGTTCAATCAAATTTCAATATAAAAGATTTTTTAATTGATATTTATTATATATTTATTTGTATGTGTGTTTTTATTATTACAGGGGCGGATCCTGGAGACGGGTAACAGCTTCAGAAGTAGGTGACAAAACATTTTTGTCAGAAGTAATAGATTGTCAGGGAAGTGAAAACCGTCTTGAAGCATGTAGCTCCACCGGAAAGGACTCGAGTGGATGTAAACACTCCGACAAGGACGAAGTTTACGTGACATGCAAACCAAAGAAAGGTATTATAAATCTATAAATCTGTGCAATATATCTTCCTATTAAGAAAGTTTGTAAAGTACATACGTTTAACAGTTATGTCTTATAAAGTTAGGTGTTTAACAGTTATGTCTTATAGAGTTAGGTAAAACTATACATTTAGCAATGGTTATGGTTGCGTGTAGTTGACTATGTATTACTATGTGTTATTCATGAGAAGAACATACTTTCAAAAAGCACTTGAAAATTGAATATGATTAATGCTATAAGTTACAATAATGGTACATAAAAGAACTTTGATTCAGCACATTCTGTAGGCTTTGTCCTCGATCTATCATCCATCTTACCTAACAAAATCATTTGATGTACACATACATGCATTGTCACAAGAAGATAGATATGTTTCATGAATTAACCTAATTGTGCAAAGGAAGTCGTCATGTTTACAGATATCAAGTTTGAATGGACATATTCTTGGATAATGCGTTCGAAACACACATTTGTTATACTCCCTTTTTTTGGTAATCTTACTAATTTTATTGCCATTTTATTTAACGAATTTTTCGTAGTATTTTTCGAAGTTCTTATGGCATGCATGTACCACATCTGAATGTAGCTTAACCAGGGATATACGAGCTTTAACATTTTATAAGTGTGTTCTTTTTTGAAAAGACAAGGAGGAAAATAATAACTGGTGATGTCTTCTTTGTAGATGGTGTATTACGGTTACATGATGGCCCGATTCAGTATGAAGGTAGACTAGAAATATATCACGACAGCAAATGGGGAACAATATGCAGGGATAAATGGGATGCTCATCCTCAAAATGCTCAAGTGGCATGTCGTCAGCTAGGATATGAGTAAGTTATGTACATTTGTATAAATTCTAATTGCATACCTTCGATCGAAACACTTAAGAAAAAATATTTTCAAAAACTTCAAATATTCAATACGTATTTATATCACTTGGAATTTGTTATTTCAAAATAATACGATTTGCGATGAAACTAATTTCAATCTTTCTTTAGTAATACTAGCAAGTATACTTATTGGAAATTTTTACCTTCACATAATGTTTTAAAATATTTCTTATGGCAGAGGCGGATCCTTTCGAGAAGTGTCCTACTCTGAAAGAGCAAGCAGTTCTGTCGAATTTTGGATGGACGACGTTAAATGTCACGGCAACGAAACTTCCCTTCAGGATTGTCCCTTCAGGGGCTGGGGGAATGATAATTGCTACTCTTACAGTGACGAGATTTATTTACAATGCACGGAACGTAAAGGTAGGGTCTCGTTCATATCAACAGTAACAACATTTACAACATCTTAACTTATTTTTATGACCTTCCTTTTTGCAACAGTCCTATTTCGTCTAACAAAATAATAAAGCTTTGCTGTTTGTCTCCCTATTAAATGTACCGTAGAGATAACATCAACCTTTGTAGGTCACCTGGACATAGGTCATAGTGATCTATTGTCATCCGCCTTCGTCTGTCGTCATTATCTTGTGAGCACGATAATTTTATAGTAAATGTAAATGGTTTCGATACATTTGGCTTTATTGCTTTATATCAATCAGATCTCGGACAGGTTCGAAAGTAGTCTCGATCAGACAGAAATTGGCAGAGTTACGGGAAATTTAATAACTATTGGAGACTATAAAGACTGGAGCTTGCGAGCACGATAACTTGAGTAAATGTGAATGGATTTCGATGAAATTTTGCTATGCTGCTTTATATTAATAAGATCGCGGACACGTTCGCAAGTGGTCTCATTCAGAAAAGAACTGGCAGAGTAACTACCAATTGGAGAATACAAGATGGCCGATCATGGCCACTGAATTGCTGAGACGAGACATTTTCGACTTTTTTTCAAGATTATCTGCAGCAATTCGCTTCTTTAAATGTACAAATATTCCTTATGAGGTTTCAAACAAATGTTCTTACTTTTTGTGCCGATCAGAAAATGCAAGATGGTCACCCTGACGTCTCATTGACTGAGATGTTTTTGACCGCTCCCCAAGAAAGCTACACCGATTGTCTTCTAACTTAGTAGAAGTGTTCCTAAATATGAGGTTTCGACCAAGTTTATTACTTTTCATGCTGATTGTAAAATTCCAGATTGCCACCCTGGCCTGTGATTGGCTAGGACATTTAAAACTTCATCTGTACATTATCCATTTAACGCATCATCTTATTAATCTATACAGCATGTGTATGCCCTGTCACCAGGTTAGTATGGGTGTATGCCCTCTCTCCAAAGCAACTATGTGCCAATCAAAAAAAAAAAAAACATGCTACAATTTGAGCACTTCCTAATTTGCATGTTTACACACCTGTTGAGGTCGATTTGTTCCCCATAAAATCTCTTGATCATTATATGCTATTGAGGCGATTGATTCACGAGGAGCATCTTCTATTCCCAAGCCTTATGCATTGGAGGCAAAGTCTCCGATGTTATCTTCGAACGTCGATGCGTAGAACTAGACTCCCATCTTCTCTGTAAGTGATAAAAATCCACTTTGAAAGTTTGCGAAAAAGACGATGTCGTGGTACTAGGCAGGGCTGGTCTGTTTGAATATAAATGAATATAGAGTCAAACCTAAAACAAAGTGAATTCTTTGTATAATTTTAAAATACACTCCACCCAAAGATTCCCAACATCTTTTAATTTTGAAAACCAACTGGAACATAATTGAATCTTCAGCGAAGCTCAGGAGGCACGGTAGTCTAGTGCTACATGTAGGACGCCGGGTTCGTGACCAAAGGGTTGCGGGTTCGAGTCTCGGCACGGCACTGTGTTGTATCTTTGAGCAAAATAAGTTTCTCCACTTGTTCCAGTCTGCGCAGCTGTAAATGAGTACGTGGTTGGGCAGTGCTAGATGCCGTAAGATGCAAGCTACCTACTCATGCCTCTTCTGCACAATACGGTCCCTTCAAATCTGCATAAAAGATATAAGCAAATTGTGTTCCTGTACACGCTTCACACACGTTTTGTCATCGACCAATGTAGTATTTCTGATAGCATTTAAAAAGAAAGCAATACGCAGTATGGTGGTGAAATTAGCAACAAAGCACTCGGAATCAGCAAAAACCGCTGCTTCCTTAAACTTAACAAAAAAGATTCCCTTGTAGCAAGGCGATTCTATTTGCTAAACCATCGTTTGGAGGTCACACAGGAAGTTGCTAAGAATGATTGTCCAACCTATAATGCATAAAAAGTTATCAACGTTCAAACCTTCTACCATCGAGGTATGAACGAACTATTATCGTTTGTCGCTCCCGGTGGTTATTCGACAAACTAGTTCATTGTCAATTGGCCGCTAAATCTTGCTGCTTAAAGCAAGTCTGTTGTTCACTTTCGCCATTACTGCGTTTCTTCATTGAACTTCTTTCTCCTATGCTCAATAAATTTGATAATTTGTATGCAGGAATAGATGTTGAGCATATATTACCGGTTAACATGGTATTTTTAGGGGATTCTATTCCTAAGGTGGGGTCAACATTTGGCCCCCACTTTGATTTCTTTTTTCTTTTGCCATATGTAGATACATAAAAACGATCAATAACTGCACAAATGATTATTCATAATTTCTACTGGTAACCGTAGTAGACCTCCTTGCATAAAACCAGGTTGAATGACGGGGTTATCCTGAAAAAATGAAAGATAAATGTCACAGGCGAATGTTATTTTGAAAATAAATTATTATAGTGTATAATGTATAAAATTACTGTTATTTTGATACTAAATACGTCATATTGGTATACATAAAGTAAGCATAGTGATACTTTTAATAAGAAAAACATGCACAATTTTCACAGAATTAAAAATATAAACAAACTTGGAAATTTGCCTATATATAGTTATAATGGTAGTCTATATTTCAAACCTCTTTAAAAAACTTTCCATGTATATGTTCTGTCTATATAATCATTTTTATGTAATATCAAAACCGATAAATTACTCTTTTAGCATGCCTAACATGATCAATGCCCAATTTCACATAATCATGAAGATTTAACGAACAATGTTTATTATGATAAATACCGATACATTTTCTGTTTTTGTATCATGCCAAAACACTTCAATATGTTACGCATGTTTTAAAGTCATGTGCAGCAGTAATAACTCATGAATATTTTTTCTGCCATAGTAATAAAAAACAATAAAATAATCTTTATAGTAAAACTATTATACACTTTATTATACCCCCTTCATCAAAGTTAGGCGGTATACTAAAATCAGCTTGTCTGTCCGTCTGTCTGTCCGTAGAAAAAGTTTGTCCGGACAACTCCTTCTCAAGTAATGGACACATTTCAACAAAATCTTTCATATATGATAACTTCCACCTGAAGTTGTGTATCCAGGAATAAATTTTTCATTCTGAGCATTTTTTTCACAGAGATATGGCCCTTTGTTGTAAAATCCTTGTCCGGACATGTCCTCCAAAACTAAGGTGTCGATTTCAACGAAATGTTTCAGATATGATAATTACCACCGGATGTTGTACATCCAGGTATTATTTTTTCAATCTGACCCTTGTTTACGTAGTAATGGTCCTTTGTTGAAAAAGACTTGTTCTGACAACTCCTTCAAAACTATTGGTCTAATTCCGACGGAAGTTTACAGATATGGTAACTGCCCACTGACATTGTGCATCTAAGTCATTCCGACCGTTTAAGAAGGAGTTTTGGCCCTTTGTTGAAAAATGTTTTTGTCTGCCTCAGAAACTACTGGGCCGTTTTCAATGAAAGTTTACAGATATGGTTATTACCCTCGTGCATCAGGATAGTATTTTTTCATTTCGACCCTTTTTAAGGAGATATGGCCTTTGGTTAGAAATCTGTGTCTTGCCAACTCCTTCTTAACTACGAAGATGATTTCAGCAAAACTGGTTCATCTGGGTATGTTCGGTATGTTTTGGTATGGGAAGGGAGTACAAGAAGTATGTCAGTGACCTATATACTTTTAAAAATAAACATTGGTGGGAGACTATGGATTGCTTTGCAATGCTTTGCCTTAGTTATCCTTTAGCTTTCAGTTCAGGTTTATATAGGAGAGGGGGGTGATTAGTTAGCCTTTGGCTTACAGTTCTAGTTATTATTTTATTTTGCCCATTGCCCACTCATTAAACAAATTATTTTACATCGTTAACTCTAAACAAATTAAGCAAGGAAAGAATTCCTTGTCTGACTCCCCATACAAAAAAGTATTTTAGCACATTTTATTTTGTGACCTTAAACGAAACACAAGTTAAAGGAAAAGTGGAAAGAAAGCTTCGATTTTCTTGTTTTGAATTAAAAGTGTTATATGAAAAATTTACTGGTTGTCATTTTTTTTGAAATTCCTGATGTTGAAAGATAATATTAGTAGCCAACTTTAAAGCAAGTAACGACTCGTTTTAGAACTTTCTAAATAAACGTGTCAAAAATGGGAATTTTCTCGTTAGTAAAGAAATTTCACATATTATTCTGCTTAAATCTTCCATGAAAAGAACATTCTTTCTTGAAATAGTGTAATATTTGGTATCAAAATAACAGTTGTCATTGATCTTAACTAAGCTGGATAAATCTAATTTTTACTTGCGCAATCAATCTGAAGATTTAAAGATGGACGTTACCAGCCGGTGGCCGGTGACTGTTCATCTCTCCAATTCTTTATGTTCCTGTCTTAGTAATGGGGCGGATTGACAAATGTCGCAATTACTTCTTTGATTATACATATTCATATTCATATTTATATTTATATTATATCAACACCAGAATGTGTAGAATCCTCACTGTTCAGTAAATAAAGGGGAAAACGAATACGTAGGACTTTAATTTCATCTTTGGATTGTTATTACATAAAAACATTGTGATGTCATCAAGAATATTTTAGTATTTACAATCCTGACGTCATTTATGTTATAACTTATAACGTTTCCGTTTTACAATTATCAGTGTTTCTTGTATGTATGTATGTATGTATGTATGTATGTATGTATGTATGTATGTATGTATGTATGTATGTATGCATGCATGTATGATATTTAATCAGAAGATAAGAAAATCACATTTGCTTATTATCATAAGACATGGCATGCTTTCTTGTTGCGGAATGAAAAAAAACATATTCTTGAACCCCGTTGGTATATCTGTAAAATGTTTTAATGACCATGTTCAATTGAACCCTTCCCGTTTTTTTCTGCAGATACCCTGACCCGACTTGTAGGTGGTCCTAATCAGTACGAGGGCCGACTAGAGGTTTATCATGATGGTCAATGGGGCTCTGTCTGTATTCAACGATGGGACATATTTGTGTTAAATGCTCACGTAGCATGCAGACAACTCGGTAACACGTAAGTTGGTTTTAATATAAAAAAGAAAGATATTCGTAAACGGTCTGCTCCTTGATATAATTATTATATCATAAATTATCAAATGTATTATTGTGAACTGAAAAATTTATTTCAACAATAAGTGTTATTCGAAGTTTTAAATATGAAAGGGTTGCGATCTGTATTAAAGGTCTGTACAAAATATATAGATTGAATTTAGACTATTGCAAAGTTAAGATTTGTTTGTTTATCTTAACATGTGGTAGCATGGTCTCTTGTTTACACAATGTGGTTATGTTTTTTTTTTTACCGAGCAGAATATATATAATAAAAAACACATTTGAATGCGGTGTGTTATAGGGGTGGTTCCTTTAGACCAGTTACTACCGCAGAGCGAGGTGAAGGACCGTTTTGGATGGACGGCATTGAATGTGATTGTGACGAAATTAATTTACATGATTGTAATTTCAAAGGATGGGGAGATGGAAACTGTTCACATTCTACGAACGACGATGTATTTCTGCAGTGTAATCCAATCAAAGGTATGATATAATTATAAAGTTTCTTATATTCGATTTCCATACTGTACGGATTCTGCTTTCGAAATTATCTTTTCATTTCTAGTTGTTGGCTCTGTTCTATGTCTATTTTTAATGTTCCATCAATAGTTAAAAAATATTCGCTTGAATACATTTTTAATTAAAAACAGAAAATGTACAGGTTCTTATCACTGCAGAAGATACTCCTAGACTTCCCTTTCTAATGTTTTGAAATCGATTACAAGGTCAGTCAGATTAGCAGACAAGATATTAACATATGATCAATTGTTTAAAACACGTCAGTTCCTAACATAAATACACAAATATAAACAAATATCGGTATCTATTTCATTTCTACATGCATCACATGTATACGTTGTCTACAAAATCGCATATAGAACGTTACCAGGCATGGGAAGGCAACAACACATATACAACGGTACCAGGCATGGTAAGGAAACAACACATATAGCAATGAAAATTAGAGAAACTTTGAACGTTAACACAAAACTATACTTTTACTAAAAAAGCAATAACATTATAGTAAAGTGACACACGGCATATTTATATGCAAACCAATGCTAAATTAAAAGGGAACAAGAAAAGGAAACACGCATATAACTACCGGCATCGTGATGATGTTTTCGGACCAAGTACAATTTAAATCACGTGACTTGTAAATTTTGTGGAGTTGTTATTGATCTCAAGTAAGCTGGGTATTTTTCGGAAGTGTCCTACATTTCTTACAGTGTATTTCACACTGCAATGATAAGTCATATTGTATAAGACATGATTGCGAGACACATGTCTATTGGTTTAAACTGGATTTCTATCAATATGCGAACAAGTAATTTGACGGACGCAACGTAACCTTACATGCTTAGCCACTAATATCTTGCGTTCACTAAGTAAAATGTCTGTATCCAACGTTCGGATGGGATAAGAGCGTGCTTCTGTGAGTGATCATAAACTTCCAAACAAACAAGTGCTAGCAAAATAACTAGTCAGTAGTTACAGTATTAGACATAGACATATCCGCTCTTAGGTTAAATTAGTTTTATCCAGCATTTCATATACGTCAATGTCCGAACAATTTAAGACTAATGAACACATGATTGAAAACAGTATCTCCTATCTGCCATGAAAATAATCTTGCTTCTGAAACCGTTCGTGGCATGTCAGTATTGCGTTGACTTTAACCATCATTGGTAATGATTTTGTTTAAGGTGCGGTTCAGCTCGTTGATGGCAATAATCGTTATAGTGGGCGAGTACAAGTTTTTGCAACAGGAAAATGGATAACCCTATGCAATGATGAGTGGACAAACAACAATTTGAAAGTCACATGCCGGCAACTTGGAACGATGTAAGTGCATATATATATATATATATGGGGCAAAGAAGTAATTCCATCAGTGTGGACAAGTTTAGGTTGTCAAATTTTCGAAGCGATCCGCTCCTTTTTCAGTGAAACAGAACAGTTACATGTACATATCATCATATTACAAGAAGATAGAACTGATATACTATAATTGAAAATATAGCTATTATATAAAACCAATAGTCCCCTCGGCTAAAGACAGTCGAAGGCAGCAATTAAGCTGAGATATTTGATATCCATTATGTACATAAACAGGAATCGTTTTAACATATCTTTATTTGTTCAAACAAAGAGAAAAAAGAAGCGGCCAAGAAGTTTTCACCGAAGGTTATTATTACGAAGGAGATTTCGAATGCGAGGGCACTGAAGAATATTTATATAAATGTCGATATCGCGATCGTAAATGCTCATCTGATGAAAAGGTCAAGGCGACATGTGAAATTCCAGGTAAGGTTAAGGACGGTAGGAAAAGAAAGTCAAAACAGTTGGTTGTTTACTTGAACATTTAACCTTTTTCTTTTCAACAGATTAAATATATATAAAATCAGCAACACTACAATGGAGAATTATATTTAAAGGTTTTAACGATTCTGAAATGTTAGAAAATACCAACTAGAAGGACTGGATCATTTTTCATAGTAGTTGATATTGTGTATACATTTCTTACATATCTTGGTAGTAGTAACTACGAAATCGTTTTCCTCAAATTATCTTTAAATTAAACGACAAATCATGTACATGCAGTTACGAAAGAGTCGAATGTCGGAGTTTTCTATCATATACTTCTTACCCCTTTCTTAGTTAAGATATTTGTTTCTGAATATTGTAATATTACAAGGAGGTTTTAACTTCCCCAGAGTGCTACATGATATATCACAGACATTGTATGATTTAATTATACATGTACTATGTAGGTTGGTTTATATTTTCTATCTTATTTCGTAATAGTATCCCCCCGAAATGGAAGTTGTGATATAGACTTACAAGAGACCTGTGATACCACATTGAGCTGTCAGAATGTTAACGGATTTGGGAGATGTATCTGTGATACCGAATCGTTTTGGGATGAAAAAACAAACAAATGTAAAAAAAGTAAGTATATCGTACATATCAACAATGTACAATATGTTCCTGATACTGTACGAACGCTACGAAATTTTTTAATAGATATAGACAACAGAAAAGAAAAATAAATAAATAAATATCTCTCTACCTGTCTATGTCTGTGTGGATTTTGTGTATGTCAGTATTTGTTGTTTTCTTTAATAGCAGTAAAGGAATGTACAAAATTGATGATGATGATGATGATGATTTCTAAGTTTTTTGTTTTGTTTTGTATGCGTTTGAATATGTGCATATGTCATGTTTATATCAAAACACAATTATAAAAAAACATCAATGTACATTGTGTTCCTTATAATGTACGAACGCTACCAAAATATTTCATATATATATTTAACAGAGACAACAGAAAAGAAAAAATGCAATAACCTTGATGTCTTTTGTCATCGCTGGACACATGAAACTTGATTCAAACTTACTCATTTTTTGTAATGCTTGATTTAAGTATTCAGGCCAGTTCATGGCTGTATATTAATTTGAGTTAATATATTTCTTATTGCAAAGATTATTCATGAAACTACCTTTCTTTCTCAGCGGCATTCCGATATAAAGGAAAGTAGACAGGTTTATATAACTGAACGTGAATATTTTGAAACAGAAAATATTTGTAATTAAGCACACCTTTGATTTTGAGTGATACATAATTGTTAAATTTGGGATGTTTTCCAATCAGTTGACGTTTTTATTGACCATAGAAAGGCATTTATATTTTTTTTTTCTCGACAATTTTTGGGAGCGAATAATGTAAGCAAATTTAGCGAATGCACAGAAATCTCACCAATTTGGGAAGACTGATTATTAATTATATAAGTTTTAGATTTATACCCATAGGTAAAGTAAATATTAATAGTCGATGTCGAATCGTCGAAAGAGTCATTTTTTGTTAATCGAACTGGATTAATTAATTGATGGAAAGAAGATAGAAAAACGTGTAATATATGTCACGTTTAATTTTCAAAAATAAAGATTTAAAAAATTACAACACCGCTACAAAATTGAAAGGTAAATGACACCCCCGTTTTTAACGTTGGTATGCCCAAAGCTTAGTAACCACTGTAAGGAAGGATAAAACCAGAGAGAAGTCATTCCACACTCAATGTAATCTGCGGCTGTCATAATGATCTTGTTTCATTGTTGGCTAAGATTTACGAAGTCTAAGGTTGTTGGCGACCGACCAACTTTCCTGGATTTGACAGGATGTATAATGATCGGTGTGTCGCTATGCTGGAAAAACACTTTACTTTAGATCTCTTGACAATTAGGAACGTTTGCGTTGTTTAATGGTATATGGTGCCGAACATTTTGGTGTCTCCACAGTGTTTTGCTTCTGAGTGTCTTCGGATTTCGATTTTGTCGATATCTATCAATTCTAAACATATTTATGTCTTATGAGAGCGCAATTTACAAGTGTTTTTGCGTTGACACCAGGATAAATCATATCTACTTTACAGAGGTGTCGTACAATGAAGTATGTGATCCGAATGTTGATGACGTATGTACAAGTGACCTGTCATGTGAACTCGTAAAAGGATCCACATCATTCCAAAATACATGCATATGTCCTGAGAAAAATGACTTCTGGGACACTTTTAACAAGACCTGCCGTATAAGTAAGTATTTGCTTCCTGTAATTTAGTACTCAATACTTTCGAAATCTACCTTCTGAATAAAATTAATTGATTTCATATGCTGATTTCAACATGCTGCCAATTTATTTGAAAAGATAAACATATGCATCTGCTAGAATGCAATGAGATCCAGCATTGTTCGCCATAATAACGGCATCCCAAAAGTACATGGTGCGCTTTATACGCATAATCAGACCCCAAGCTACGTAATTGTGATTCACAGATTTTATTGTTTCATCTGGTAATACTTTAAACATTCATACATATCCACGGTTCTAATTGCTATATGCCTAATGAATTAAATTTTAATTATTTCCAAACAATTGTTAACAGGCTCTATCAACTTATATTATTCGTTCTTGTTGGCTTGGATGGTAGAGCGCATGGGGTTTTAAAGTTGGAGGAAACCGGAATACCCGGAGAAAACTCACGTGGTCGGGCAGGTGACGCGATATATTTTCACATCCGATCGGAGAATCGAACTCCAGCTGTCTTGGTGAAAGGCGAGTGTGCTATCCACTCCACCACCTGACCACCCAATCGCTACATACTCTCCATCTTTTTTGTTCATTCCTCCTCATTCGTCATCTGCCATTTCACATGCATTCTAATCCGAAAACGTTATTAGCTCACGAAGGCCTATGCATGGAAAGAGTTATTGATTCATTGTTGTTAACGAATCCATGTTATATTTATGTCGAATGTGTCACTAACATATATCGATTGTATACACTGTTTCGTACTCCAAATGTTAAAACTATATTGCAAATGTGTTTTGTGATATTACATCCGTTTTTAAATTAAATTAACTCTTTTCGCGGCTTCCATTTTCAAATTAAATTTACACTTTTTCGCGGCATGCGCCTTGGGGATATTCTTTACTTTGTACAATAATTATCAATTTTTACAACTAATGCTATTTTGTTTATTTATATTATATTAATTACACCATATTATATTCAACAGAGAAATTTTACGCTGAAGTGTGTGATCCGACTGTTGACGACGTATGCACGAGTGACCTGTCTTGTGAACCTATAAACGGAACATCGCTTAATAAATGTATTTGCCCAGAAGAAGACGACTTCTGGGATTCTTCGTACAGGGCATGTCGTAGAAGTGAGTAAATATTTCGTAAATGAATCCCTCTGCCTAGTTTAACATTTGATCTTTTAATTCACAGAATGATATAATATATTGTTGATTGGTATAAACAGATGTGTGAATGACTTTACTACACCAGTTTTGGAGGAGAAAAATAAGTCTTTTCTAAAGGTTGACGTTGTCTTCATATTGCTGGCATATACGTTTGACTGTATGATGTTATCTTATCTGACAGTACCTGACATATGCATATCATGTTTGATGTTTGAACATAATGACATATATCAATGTCTATGTAAAGTGGACATTTCTTCAACACTCCTACATTTAATCTAACAGGGAATGTTGTAGAAACACTAGTCGACCGTTTGCTTCATCCAAAGTTTTACAAATAAAAGAGAATATTGAAGTGCAAAAAAAAACCCAGGACAAAATATGAACGTGTTGTATATGCAGCAAACTGAAAAAAAATCTGTGTTTATAAGACTAGGTGTTCCGGAAGGGATTCATCTCCTACGCATTTAGAACAAATCATTGTAATATCATGTATAAGTGATAACGGGTTATTGCTAACGAAACAATTAAGCCTGCTTATAAGCATAATTAAAGACAATGACATTCATTTCGCACAACAGTATTTCCCGGTGAAATCATAATGGCGAATGAAGTTTCTAAACCTATAAAAATAGAATCGGTAATATCTATATTCGAAAAAAAGACAATTTCATGTACGTTGCAGCTACCTGTAAATTTCATTCCCATTCCTATATATTAATATGAACCGCTTTGCATAAAATTCAATGCCTTAGTAGAGTTCACACAAAAATGCAACACGAACAAAAGACACGTTGGTCTATTGTTGGTGACAGGGACAGGTTTGCAAGGGATATATCTCGCAGACAAGTTGAACATCAGCGATGCTATCTCCAACTGTGAAAGTAAGTATAAAGGACGGTTGGCAACAGAGGAACATCTTCGACAGATATTCTCGAACTGCACGGACTACGCCGACGATACTTGGCTCATAAGGATAGAATATCCTGCTACAGGTACGATATGGTTGAAGTGATTAGAAACGAGTTTGAATAACAAATTTGTAACAAACACAAATACAATTATAAGTGTAACAAAATGGTTATGAATTCGATGTATGATTGGCTCTTATCTCAATTCTTTTAAGGAATATCGTATTTTATGATATATATACATTCTTGTGTCTCTAATTTTCCATAAAAGAACAATTATATAGCTAATTCATAATATACATAATATCTATAATCTTCCGTCTATAAATTTCCAGAAAAGCAATTGGACAGTTGTGCTATATTATACAGTGATGGTGAATTGAAAACTAAAAACTGTACTGGCAGAAGGGCGTCTGTTTGTATGACAAAAAGTAGGTGGGGTTATGATATTGATTCCATGAATCTGAAACTATACCCGGAATCTTGAGGCAATGCAGAATTAACTTTCCCCCCTTTTTTTGTCAGTACCATTTAAAAAACTGCCTGTTCCGATCACTGTAAACATTTGTCAGTTTATTAAAAACTTGAACTAAATTCCGATTTTAATATGCATTTTCCAAAATATTTGTTAACATGCTAAGTCTTCTCCTGTGGTATAATTTTATCTTGATCATTGACAACATATTCTGATTTACATGATACAAAACCGATGTATCAAAGTCAACATAATTTATTGTTTTTTTTTTAGATACTATCCAATATGAATACTTCATTAAGATGTCTCTTTTGAGATATTTTGCAATACACTTTAACCATAATATTCGTTTCACGAACAACAGAACAGTTTCCGTAAAATATTTAAAAGTACGCACCCGTAAGAGGTTTAAGTAATAGCTTCACATTTGTATCAATATCTTAATGTGTTACTAACTTGTGAACTGTGTTAGCCTGTACAATGTCAAAATCTTTATTTTTCCCCAGAAAACAACAAAAATGATCTGTCATGTTTTGGATTTCCAACATTGCCGCAAAAAGCCACTTCGAGTTCTGGTAAGAGTAAAGGACTGTTTTCATACATTTAAAACAAGGAAAACATAAAATATCATTATTACGCAACTTATGTTATTTTTGATGTATAAAGCAGGACATTTTAAATAAAAAGTGTTCCCCCTTTTTTAGTGACGTGTTTAATGACAGTTGTTCTCTGTAGCAGGTTTAATTGGTGGCGTCGTAGCTGTTCTCATAATCCTAGCTGTTGTGGTGATGCTTGTAATTGGATTGCTTTATCGACGAAGGTATAAAACGTTGGCATATATCTGCATCTATTATATCGGCATTGCCTTATCTTGGCTAAGTCAATTTAAAAGTATAACATGAAAATGTGAAAAGTATTTATAATTACTAGGTAAACCACCAAAACTTACACTCGTTTATACAGGTCATTAAGTAAGAAGTAAAATCAAGAATGGTAATTTTATTTAAATGTAAGTCATATTATTTACACATAGATATAATAATCCTTTTTCAGAAAAAAGGGATGCAACAAAGACAGCGATATGGTAGACAATCCGTCGTATGAACTATCCGGCACTGCCAATGGGAGTGCGTTGAAACCCGATATTCGATTATCATCTAACCCGGAGACTCGACCAGTAGAGGATTATGACTATGCGATGGGAACAGACAATAGAGATGAGCAGGATTGTAATCACTCTAATATATATGCCAATGATATGACAACCGGACAAGTTAACCAGGGATATAATTCCTCGAATTGTCCTCCTGACGACAAACCGCGAGGGAACTCGGTGGAGAACTCGTTCACCTATATGTTAACCGAAACACTTGATGATCCGTCACCAAACACTGACGATCTACCGGATGAGGAATATAACACCTTTTCGGACCAATCAGCTGATCTGCCGCCTACTGATACGTATGACCATGTTAACGATGTGCCAGAGGATGGCTACGATCAGTTCCAGCTGAAATCAAGTGAACGATCTAACTTTGAACACGATGATGAAACCGGATATATGCAGTCCAGCTTTCCAGGATGACTACAGCGAGTTTGATAATATTTAAATGTGTTGGTGTTGATGTGCATTTATATGTTAGTTGTGTAAAACTTTATAAAATAATCTAAATTTTAAAAAGATCATTTGAATAGAAAGTAAAATGTTTAAACTGATTTCGTTATATGAACATTGTAGTTGTTGCATATACTTTCTATCGACCCAATACATATAAATATCTACATATAGTTTATTACGCTGTATGACTTATGTGATTAACTGGATCCCTCTGAAACGTTTGTTGTTCAATGTTAGCGCCTTCTACACTTGTCGAATGTTTTAAGTTCATAAGTGTACACTTTGAATACACAAATATGTCACCTTATTCTCTATTGTATCATATTCTCAAGTTTAGCGTTACTAATGACGGTGTCAAACACGGAATAATAACTCAAATTCCTCGTTCAAATACCTCTGGTGCCAGGAAATGGGTTCATATTAAAGAATAAAGACACTTGATACAAGGAAAATAAATTTAAAATTTAGGGAAATATGACGCCATTGTCCTTGGACTTGTTAGCATGTGCTCCTTGCCAGCGTGTCAATATGATAGTTGCGATTTTATTGACTAGTCATTTTTTTTTATGTCAGTGATTGGTTACAAATTTCGAACAATGCATGTAACTTGCATTTCATTTCAGATTTTTTTTCTTTTCTTCATTGTTACGCTTTAACTATAAGACGTTGCAATGTATCAAATTTGTTTTTGTTAACTCTGACGTTCTCGGTCTTATGAGGGATACTCGTCACTTGAATTCAAGAAGGCGGGCTTGCTTGCTTCATAAATTTGGATAATATGACTATTTCTTATCAAGATTGAATTTTCATTCCTACTGTAAATATATTCTAACTATTATTGATTGTCTTGCTTGGTATTTCTATGTTCTGGCTTTAACTTACTTTGTTAGTACAAAAGTGCAAATCAAGCAAAGTTATTATTGTTGAGACTTGATTTGACATTGATTTACTATATCGTTACTCATAGATACATACATGTACATGTTAATTTCATTTACATGTAATACGTAACTGGTACCGGACATGTTGTTTTCGTTATTTATCACCTTTAAATTGAAAAGAAACGTATGCGATATATAGTCAGATCATTGAGCGCATATAACTTTGTGCTTTAATTCTTGTTTTAATTTTGTTGTTAAAAGTATAAGTTAAAATACGTGTAGATTGGTGTACCGCATTCCACCTCTACTAGCAGTTTTACTAACAGTATGCATTAGCACCTGACGTAAGAAGGTCACAGTTAGTCGTGTGTTTTGTTTACATTGTGTACATTGACGATGTTAGTATTCTTTTAATATATAAATATATGATAAATATATTTGTTATTCTTTTGCCATCTTCTTTAGGATGGATTGCCTCTATACGCAAATGAAGCTGAATTAACAAGGTGTGTATATGTTAAATATGTCCTTTTACAACAGCTAAGGTCATTTAAGAACGTGCCACCATGTATACTTGCATTTGTGTACGTGTGCTGGAGGCGGGGTTTGTTGTTGTTATTACCTCCTTGTGATTTTGCGGATCCGATGCCAACTTTATAATTCTATCTCACTGAAATACCATGCCGAAAGCATCCAACACAGCATTCCGCCCAGTCAGATTATACTGAAAACGGGTGAAACAGTTGTTGCCATTACCCCAAATGCCAAACGTTAATAAGAATAACAACTACCATTTTCAAGGACAGAACCCATTGCCTTCCTTACCTGGGCGAACATTTAACATTAAAACCAAACGTTAGGTATGGACAAGCAAGGCGCAGAAATGTAAATGTATTTGAACAGTAGAGAAATATATCAAATTCAAAATGTTGCAATGAGATTTATTTTGGTCGTTTTGTGTCCGCAAATAGAGGGCAAAAAAGCAAATCCCCAAATCTGAGGGGGTCCTACATTAGTTGCCTCTTACATGCAGTAGGTAACAGCAGGTGTATTCTTTATCGATCTCCGACCTGCAGTGGTGATGTCAAGGATATTATACATATTGTCCTATAACTCGAAAGGCCTGTTTTTGCATTTCGTCTCTTCTTTTGTTATTTTAGATACCGAAATTATAACGTATAGCATGAGGTTATATATTTTTCTGTGACGAACTGTTTTAAGGGATATCATATTTGTTATTCTATCTTCCATAAGCTTTTCTTTTTACGTTTCAAATGAATACCATAACTCACAAACACAATCTTGTACATGTATAACTTCCACTTTCAAGTAGTTAAATATTGTATATAGAAATGAATTAAAAAAATATATATATATTTTAGAATGCAATATATTATGTTGGAAAAACAAGGATTATCGTCTACATTTGTAGTTTGTTTAGACACTGGCAATGTAGTATCGAAGCTGTCGATATCTGTTATATAATGTATGTGTTAATGCGCCTTCGTTAACAGTGTGTCTATTTCTTGTGCTTTTGAAAGTTAATAGTATATCAAATTTGAATTAGTACGTTGACCATGTATCGATATCACTGTTAATGTCCATGCTGTTATCACACGATGTATGACGTCTATCTTAGAACAATGTAGTATATATATTAGGGTTGGCAAACTGGTAAAATGTTGGTTACCGGTTACTCGAACAATCTTCCGATTGAGTAACCGGTTAATAGGACAATTTGGTAATCAAACAATTAACAATGACATTGCGCTATAGTTTGAGAAAATGTTCTAAGTACACCACAAACATACAAATATATATTAGTCAACATGATAGTTTACTCGCGTGTTTCAAGCTAAACGCAGCAAAATAGCTTCATGTAACGTCAGTAGGTATATTTCGTGGACAACAAATGTCGGAATGAATACAGTAAGACGTGATTCAATTACAGTTATCTCTACTCGAAATCGTACGCGGTAATATTGTTCTTTAGAACAAAATTTGGTCGACAAACGTTTTAATACATGCTTGCTCATTCAGATTCAGGTTACTTTTCAGATTAGCTTTACATCTCGCATGTAAAAGCGAGTTCTACCTCAAACAGTTGATTCCTTTTGAAATATTTTCAGCTTTTTTATAGTGTTTGTCAATCTTTATCAATTTTTACAATAGAGTATAAAAACAACACTAACATGTCAGACTGAACACTGTTTTAATTACTAACCTGTCCGATTTTTGTCGCATCTAAAGGTCTAAGCCAGAGAAACAAGGGGTTTCCCATAGGGGACAATAAATGTCCGACTATTCGATCATTGCTTTTGGTAACCGGTTCGTGATTTTCCAACCGAGTAACCGGTTAACCGGTTCACCGTTGACAATTCTAATATATATATATAATTATATGCATGTGTCATTTGTTCGTTGTTATAACATGTTGTTATTACCAACGCGTACGTACTATCATAATTATATACATAACAATAAATGCTTTTGATATGTTAATAAAATAAACTTATAAATTCCTGTTTTTATCTCTTTTAAAATGAATTTAAGATTTAATTAAATGTAATAAGGACTGTTCAAACTAATAAATAGTAACACAGCTCATAGTATTCGGTTGACAGGTTTAATTATAATCTAATAAAAACAGCATCCGTAGAGTAACACAAAGTAATTATTTTCAAGTGTATTCCCCATTTCTCTTTATCCCTTTTAAAGGTTAGGGTCGAAATTCTCTGACTGTTTTAAAATTCAGCAAATCTACACATATTTTACCTAATGGAAAATAATGTGTTCAAATTGATGAGTCTTCAGGATAGTACCTAGCAGTTAAATGCTGATGATTGTGTGATTTGTGATAGTATGGAGATTGTTTTATTTGTTTAATTGTATCTCAGATATCTTGGAAATCCTATAGATAATGAAATGTCTTTTCATGAAAAAATGTTTTCATACGGATCCAAATAACCTTTAGTACAAGAAAATTTATATTTGAATTTGTATTTCTAAATTTAAAAATGTTCATTTCAAAACTGAAATATAGAAGAAGAGAAACAATAATCTCGGTGTCGCCATTTATAATTAAACAATATTTCAGGTTAATTATATTTGAATGTAAGTTAAATCAGTTGAATAATAAGCTCATTGTTTCCCTCTTATCGGGGAAAGAATATGTAACTTTATGTTAACAGCATCGTAAAGACAACAGTGGTAAGATTGTCCCTTCATCGTTTGAATATTTAAAAGAAGGATAGAAGAAACCTAAAAAGACAAAACATACATCCCTACTTCAATATGCTTTCTTGAAACAGACATTATTAATGCAATCAATCACGCAAAAATTACACACGGCCTTGCTAAAACCATTGTCAACTTACCAGGCTCTGGGGCGAATATACAAGAAGACCTTCGCAGATACTGCTTAATTATTATCAGGTTACATCGACCACTCGCGCGCTCATCTAATGATTGAGTGAACAAGAAGTGGAAAGAGGAGAGCAAATACAGAAAGCCTAAAGGAAGTGACGTTGATAGGTATGATAAGAATCCAGGCATGCAAAGCAGGTGTTTTGTGCTCAGGTTGTCTCATGTCAAAGTCACGTCCGACTGGTTTGGTCACATTCCACAGACCACGTGTACATTTACACTGGACAAAGTTACGTAACCAACAGGTCAAAAAGGTACATTTACAACAGAACGAACTCAAGTACTAAAACATATAAATGGGTTACATATAGTTCACAATAGTTCGAAAGTTTTTTCTCTTGAGTAACGGTACATCTTTAAGGAACATTTTCATGGAGCGTGAAACTGTTTGTTTGCTCAGCATGACCTCAGCATATTGTTTTGTTATGTTAAATTTCCATTTATATAATGTAAACGTTATCTATTTTACAACAATTATGTAACAAGTTATTTTAACTTACATCGATCACTCTTGTTAGACCGTATATAAAAGCCAGGGGATCTTAATGTGGGACGAAATTGAATTACCTGGAGAAAACCCATGTAGTCGGGCACATATCTTTTCACGTCCGATCGGGCTATCGAACCTCGGCCGCTTGGTAAAAGACGAGTGTGTTATCCACTGCACCATCCGACAACCCTTCCTTTGATCAAAATGATTTTAGAGAGACTACAGAAAATATCTTTAGCTTTGAAATATCGACTGCAATATTAGCAAACACACAAATTGGTGGCAATGACAATGATTGAAGTTGTAATAAACAGTTAAAGCATTGGCTTGAGGGATAGAGCAAGTTGCTGGTTCCCCCGAGACATGTTGTATTACCCGAGTCAAAGATTAGGGAAATTGGCCTGGTTGAGGAGGACCAGAAAGTTACTGTATACACATTCCATACTGTTTCATTAAACCGATACAAGAGGCACAGGCATTTCTTAAAATCAATATTCTAATCTTATGATTCTAAAATACCTATTGATAGGCTTATCAACATTTCAATATCATAAGCGCTGTTGTCTCGAGACCGATTACAACTGAGTGGGGTGAGGGCAGAACATACTCTGCTCACCTCTAACCTGGTTAGGTTTTCATATAAACATACACCTGCTAGAGGATTTACTCCCTAGATAACAAACATCAGTATAACAATGCAATATAGTTTTAACGAATTGCTTAAATTGAGAGTAAATAAAGTAGAGGTTATCAAATGCTAAATACAACTAGGTATTATACATGTACGTTCAACTAGGTATAACATTGTAATAAAACCCCAAACATTGTATAGTGATATTGAAAACGTTCTACTAAAGAGGACATTCTGATGAATTTCTATGTCCGGGTATGTCGTCATCTGTTTCGTTAGCAATTAATCCCTTTGATCCATTTACAACACCGTCCCCGTCCTCTGTTGTGGGCTGTATGTGATCGTATGGATTTTCGGTTACATGGTCAGTTGATAGTTTGTTCATGTCAGAAAATGTATTGTAGACATCGGGTGTCATTTCTGAACCGCTACACAAGCTATAGTCATCACGTGTAGTTGCCTTACTCGCAGATGGGTTACACTGGCTGTAATGGTCACGTGTAGCAGCATTACTCGCAGACGGGTTACACCGGGTGTAGCCATCACCCGTTACATTCGTCGACGGGAAAAGGAGTCTGCCTTCCATATCAATGTATCCGGTTGATTTAGAGCCTCTGTGTAATGCTTCTCGTTGTCTCTGTTAGTTTTCACTTGTCTATGTTCTAATGTTTCAGCCTTGGTTGCTATGTTAGCGTAATCAGGTTCGTTTGCGGCACTGACCTCCACATATGGATTCTCAATGAAGGGAGCATTAGTATCGTATTGATTAATGAGAAAAGCCTGTAATCCGTCACCTGCTGAGAGACCGTTTGGATTCCATGTTTTGTTATATTTGTTTCATTTCTACAAGTGGAAACGATATGATAATAAAAGAATAAATGAAAGTGAATGAAACATGTATAATCAAATAGCAGCTGATAATTTCTTTTGATTGTTTTGTCAAAAGCTTGATAATGTAATTTAAAATATATCTAATTACATTTAATTTACTGTGCATTATAACGTATTCTCAATAAGTAAAGCTATTATTCCTGTGTTATTTGGTCATCAAATGTTTTACCTTTTTTATGACTATGGTAGCAAGCTTTTTTTGTGTAGTCATTCAATAGTTTATAGTTATGTGATTGTTTCGAAAATGGTAAGTGATATACCTTGTGATAAAGATACAGTGTTCCTAATGGGAAATATTTGCACGGTATATTATCAGTGCTGTCACCTTTAAATAAATGCTACCGACAAAAAGTGTAGTTTAACACATTTTGACAAGTAACTCATGCAGTTTATAATTCAAGACAGAAGATTTTATAAAAATCTTTCATTATTTCGTTAATAGATATAATCGAAATAGATAACAATATGTCTAAAACATTATAAAACGCATGCACAAATCTGAATGAAGTAGCTCTTTGGAAAGACTTGCATCTGTATTATGTAATATATCTTTTTCCTGAAACTTTGCACATTCTTATGTGTAAGAACATTATTATCTAAAAACTAAAAACTAACGATACTTTCAACGAATGTATCTTTGTGGCCAGGGATTATAACTTTGTCTTTTTAGAGTAACATCTGGTCTGTGAGTTACTAAGTATCTCAAGATAAATAATTGTAATACTTAAATTTGGGCACGTTAACTAATTACATTTAAACTTTGTATAATAATATCAGGAAAAGCGAATATTGGACGTTGAATAACAAAAGTCCACACGAACAATATTGCTTTTATTGTTTTGTTTGTACATGTACTATGCTTCATATATCAAGTGTTACCAATAAACTGTTTTAATCAACTTACGTTCATGTATGCACACAAAATAGAGTTTTTCATAGCAGCTGATGTTGTAATATCGATCTCCCATACTTGCGAACTGGCACAAAGTATCATTCTGGTTTGGCATTTCTGAAAGAAACAAATACATTTGATGATGAACAATAATATATATACGTCATATATTCTTCCTGTTATCCAGTGTATTCGCTCGTGTAATATTTTTACATATGTCACTAGTGTAATATACCATGGAGCATTTTTCATTGGCTGTGCCAGTCAGAAATCGATTGTGACGTCATAATATGGACAATGACGTGACGTCATCAATTCTGAGTTATGTGAAAAAAGTATCTTTAATTTATTTTCATTTCACATGAGCTTTTATGAAACTCGTCTCGAAGTTTTAATTTTTGCTCGCCAAGGCTCTCAAAAATAAAAACTCGTTTCATAAAATCTTATATAATATGAAAACTCATTTAAGATCCTATATATACTAGTTTAATATATATCTTTACTTTACATGTACATACATGTGTAATACGTTTTACATTATTGCCTTCCTGCGTTAACGTTGACACATTT